>NW_026921616.1:0-10302 GCF_032062105.1 Saccostrea cuccullata | reverse complement strand
AAATACCGATACAGTTTTCGAAAGATTTGCAACAAGCATTTGGTTCACCAGGATTCCAATCCAGAAAAACGGCTCTTCCATCAGAAAGGGGCCAATCGTCCTCAATAGCTTCGTCACTTCCGTCAATATAATACGTACCACCTGAAAAATGATTTTTGAAAAAATGAAATTAAAATTTTAGTCAATTTCATATTAGGTTCGGAAAACACAGTCAAATGTAATGAGTGGAATCATTGCGTTATTAAAATTTTTATATAGATTAGATATGATGTGGAACTGCTCATTTACCTGTTGTGTTTAGGACAAACATTAGCACTTCTTGAAGTTTAGCCAAGGAATCGATTTGTGCAAGAAATCCATCATCCTTTGCACATTCTTTCCCCGCGTCCTCTTTATTTTTCTTGTCGAAATTTGCCCTTGAAACAGCTATCACTAGAAGTTAAGAATTTCTGGTATCCAAAATCCGAACATCCAAGAGTATCTGATTTAAATCAAGGATGTTCATTAATTTATCGTCTGTAATAATATGGCATTGAATTTGAAATATAATTTGAAAAATATACCGATACCATATATAAAATACACATGTCTGATTTTAATTTATTTCAAGCAGGAGACAAAGCAAACAAATTTTTGGGGTTAATTTTTAAAAGCCCCTTTTTCACTTACTATAGATCTTTGCCTTAAACGTCTCACTCGTGATGTTATATTCACACCTTTAAGTCATTATTACTTTGTCTACTAGAGGATACATGTATTCATTAATTTATTAGTGCATGATTATATAACCCATTCATTCTTCAGACTTAACACCAATCTGGTGTGAAAATCTACTAGACATTCATTTCATTTGGTTTAGTCTTTAGAAATGCGACAAATTATTGGTAATTCATGCATAAAATCCAATGAAATCTATATTAATATCATTTCTGTAATAAGACATATACTAGGTAAGGTTTAAAACATCTTTAATGATAAACCGGGACAGTCAAACTAGTGTCCCCAGGTATTTGAGACCTCCGCCCTGAGATAGGCATAAATTTCCCTGACCAGTCTTCCCACATTAGACTTAGACTTAGACATCCCCCTTAGACTACAGTGGGACTGTTCCCCCTGTTTGCGGGAAATAAGAGCAAACTATTAATTTTGCAATGCTAATGTTATTGGAAAGTTCACGATCAATTATGTATTGGATACTTCAACATATTTTCTTAATGGAAAACAGAAACGTTATATTACATGTATTTTTAAAGTTTTCTCATCACAAACATGTATTATAAGCCAAATAAGCGTAAATTCAAAAATATCGATAAATCCTACTTTGACAAAACTTCCCTTGATGACACATTAAGGAGTAAAATTCACAATTCGCTACATAGGACCTTTGCTTTTCAGATAATTGATTAAGATAACAATTTTGAGAGTTTGAAATGCATTAGCATAAACGTTACATTAGGATACAGACGTATATTCATTTTGCCGATTCTACTTGGGACCTACATTATACATCTACTGCATATCTAAACTTTAATTACCTTTTTTATCTTTTTAGACATTTCTTTCATGTTTCAGAAACTAAGAAATTGTCATGAAGTGAGTTCTCTACATTTCGGACTTTAAGTGCATTTAAAGGCCCTGTCACACCAAGCTGCGTTCACACGGAGTCTTTACGGCGTTGTTAAATTTTTAAAATCGCAGTGGAATCGCAGGAAAATTGCACAAATTTCTGCAAAATTTTCACAATGTGAAGATGACACGGCGTTCCTACGGCGACGCACGCGATTCTACGGCAATCTCAAGGGTTCTACTGCGTTCCCAAAGGCTCACGTGAGCCAAAGGCTCAAGTGAGCTTTTCTGATCAAAATTTGTTCGTTGTCTGTCGTCGTCGTCATTGTTGTCGTAAACTTTTCAAATTTTCATCTTCTTTTCAAGAACCACTGGGCCAATTTCAACCAAACTTGCTACAAAGTATCCTTGGGTCAAGAGGATTCAAGTATATTCAAATAAAGGGACACGCCCTTTTCAAAGGGGAGATAATTATGGATTAGAGAAAAATTAATGGAATTTTTAAGAAATCTTCTTCTTAAGAAATACTTGGTCAGGAAAAATGAAACTCATGTGGAATCATCCTCAGGTAGTGTAGATTCAATTTTGTTCAAATCATGACCCCCGGGGGTAAGGTGGGGCCAAAATGGACGATCAAAGTTTTACATAGGAGTATATAGCAAAAATCTTTAAAAATCTTCTCAAGAACCACTAGACCAGGAAAGATGAAACTCATGTGGAATCATCCTCCTGCAGGTAGTGTAGATTCAAGTTTGTTCAAATCATGACCCCCGGGGGTAGGGTGGGGCCAAAATGGCCGAACAAAGTTTTACATAGAAATATATAGGAAAAATATTTAAAAATCTTCTCAAGAACCATTGAGACAGGAAAGATGAAACTCATTTGAAATTATCCTTAGGTATGGTAGACTATATTTTGTTCATATCATGACCCCTGAGGCTAAAATGGCCGACCAAAGCTTTACATAGGAATATATAGGGAAACCTTTTGAAATCTTTTTTTCAACTACTTCAAAGCTATGATTAGTGATATTTATATGGAATCATCCTCAGGTAGTGTAGATTCTAGTTTGCTCAAATCATGACCCCCCCCCCCCACCTCAGTAAACTTTTAGTTCTGATCTGATTTGTGCTTTTTCCTAGCCGGTGTGCTCAGGTGAGCGCTGTGGCCCCTTGGCCTCTTGTTTTCAGTACATTTGAAGTAAGCAAACAAATTTAGCAATTCAATGTTAATGTCACAGTGTATCGAATTAATTGTGATTTCTAAATACGAATAATTTTTTCCTCCATGATAGTTAAACTATAAGTCAATATTTTATTTTCATTCAAAACTCTTTTGGAACACCTGCCTTAAAAGCTTTTGGTATTATCCAAATATTTAAAGATATAACCCTTTTGGACACATGGACGTTGTCAATAACTTTAGATGGCTTTAATTATTTGCATAAATGAATTCATTTTAGTATATTGAAACTATTAATCGGACAAAACTAGAAATGCCACTACTGCAAATCAGTTCAAAAAAATGGCGGGGGGGGGGGGGGGGTCGACAAACAGCGATCAAACGACATGTTCCTCAGAAATGCTTTTTGTCAATATTTTGTTAATAAATCATAATACGATAAATCATTCTTTGGTAAGGAAGGGTAATCGCAGAATTCCAGTTACTAAGTACAGAGAAGGCGCGCACGTGGAGCAAATATTGGTCATGTGACTACTTCGGCGGGAAACAATTGTTGGCGGATCAAAGAAAACAGTTGAACAAGTTTATATATTTATTATGGTTAAAACAATTACAATTACAATTAATTTATTGTATTTAAATTTTTTTTGTTTAATTGACCTTTAACTCCATGCATGGTCGGCCATCAAAAAATGATTACTACGGTCTTCCGACTACGTAACGAGGTGGTTATCTATTTATTTATTTAAAAAAATAAAAGGTAGATATATAAATATATCTACACGACCATACAGAGGAATGTCTATCTGCATTAATATTATATGTGGAAAGTTCAGAGTTTTTTGAGGCTGGACTCACAGTGAACCAATAAGGATATAATAATTCTTAGCACCAATGACTGATTTATCGTATTATGATTTATCAACAAAATATTAACAAAAAACAGAAATATATTGTAAAACAAGCTTATAATGAAGTGCCAGAGACAGATGACATTGCTTCGTTACACTTTATCAGCCTGATTCGTTGCATCCAGTTAAGTTTACAATATTTTAAAATCGAGGGAAATAAAAGCCCTTCTAAAAATAAAATATTGTTATTGCGGTATGTATGATACTATCTATTACTACTTCTGCAGCATAATATAGTAACTGTAAGTCATGAAGTATAAGTGATTAATGAAAATGACTTTATTATATTTTTTCCCAAAGTTAGGAATATTTCTATCATCAGTAGTCTTTTTCGAAAGTGTTAGCCATCAAGTTTGATAAAGAAGTCTAGCCACCAACTTTCAAATTTGAAGCTTACGATTTTCAAAATTATTTCTGATTAAGATTTCTTTCTTTTTATGAATGTTTTTGTTCAATAAACCCGGCCGATGGGCCAGATATGAAAAAGAAAGCATTGACACTTTGTCAGAATGGATTAAATGTAATAGAGATATGCTAAAATCGGGCAATTAGACGATAAGGGCCAATATGAAAACCATCTATCCATCTGTATTCAATAATTCAGAAGGGAAAAAAGAAAGATAGAATACATCATCAGAACAGACTGGTCCCTGCTGACAAAGAAGGTAAAATATTGTCTTTGTTTGTAAGGTTCGTTATATCAAAATGAATTTGAATAATCATATCTATATTTGATACCGAAACTTATGAAAACGTACAAAAATCCTCATAAACAAAGATACATAGCGGGTTCCAGTAAATGTTCGACCAAGCCTCTTTTTTTTACTCCCCACAAAGACATTAACAGTAGTGAAGAAAAAACTTTAAGAGAATTGTTCAACAATTTATTCGAGAAGTGGCATAAATCAGATGTGCATACTAAATTTTTCCAAAGAACTCTTGGAACATTGAAATCACAAGAAATGACCAAAATAAACAACATAGAATCTCACGACTTTACAACTTTATATACAACTATTCCCCATGATGAATAAAAGTACATTCTTTCTGACATTATTTATAGCCGCTTTTTCAATGAAAATGGAACTTGTAAATTTTACTACCTTGTCATATGCCATCTGTTAAAATACTTTGCTGAAGATATTCTAATTGTACACACAAGTACTCTGAAGTTGATGTTTTGGAGGTCTGTGTTTGCTCCGTTCCTATTTGGTATTGTTTAATGGATTTTTGAGCTCGAATATAGTTCGTTATCTCCAAACATTTTAGTTTAGAAATACCATTGCTTTTCAATGTAATATCAAAAAGTCCATCTATTCATACTTTTTGACTTCGCAGTAAAGGTTTAGATTTGTTAGTTTTTTAAAGAAATAACTTTGTATAAAAATGCTTGTGACACATAAAACAATTTACACTATATGTAAAGATTTATGTGTTGAAATTGTTTTCTGAGAATAGAGAAATTTTTAAGATATAATGCTCTTAACTTTCCATTTGGAAATTACAAAAAACAAATCTCTAAGCAAAAATGTACCACGCAGACAGTGTAATAAAAAACTTAATTGTATACTTTGTAAGTTTTAATTTATCATCAAACGTTATGCAACTTTGCAAAGTACATGCCATTTCCTTAATGTTTAGTGAAAAAAGTCGCTTTTTGGGCTTGAATGACTTGTTGGATAGACATCAAAAGGCTTACTTTCAAAAAAAAATATTGCAAAAACCGCCCATGGGAGAATGGTTTAATTAGGCATTGTTCATAAGGAAGTCATTCGGCGAATGGTTTAAGTCTCATCACATATACTGAAAAAATATACCTGCAAACTTAGAAAAAAGGATCCATTTTAAAATGAAAGAACATGAAGAAATCAATACATTTGATTATATACGTAGTGCAATACTAAGTATGATTATATAGCTAAGAATAGTCTCATAAAATACTATCAACAATCTAGAGAATTTTAGCGTTCAATATCTTGGCCTTTTATTGAACGCTGAGTTTGTATTACGTATACGAGTATGCCCGAAACATTCCGAATACGAGCGTTCAATGTTGAACGCCCCGTTGTAAACAAAAAAAAAGTCGTCTGCTCAAATTCTCAAAGCTAAATTAAAGAAAGAAAGTAGCATCTAGGTAAGATGTATTTATTTTTTTACACAAAAATGAAATTATTTATTAAAAATTTAGTACGTATTAGACCCAATGAAACAAATACAATCATAAGGCTCGGTAGGGTCATCGGAATGATGCAATATTGAACACTTACAGGACAAGTGTTAATTTGAATACCGATACTAAAAACTCATTAATTTGAGGGTTTTGTTTTTAGTTGGAATAATTATTATGACTTATGAGGAAATGTTTAGCTATATAATAAAGGAGTTATTGAACTTATATTGGTGAATACTGGCACTCGTTGGCAGTACAATAAGTACTCACAAGCTCTTGCATATGTACAGCCAACTTGTGCCAATATTCAACAATATAAGTTCAATAACCCTATAGTATTAAAGTAAAAGATAGCTAACCATGATTAATCTGATTTTTGCTAGTAGCTTGTCACTGCACTCAAACACGATCCTCAGTAGTCAATAAAACATTAAACAGTTAAAATTGTAAAAAGATGTGATAGACTATTTAGAGTTATTTATTTCGAGTTTACTAGGAGATACAAGTATCCATCTAAAATAATGAAGAACATCATTAATTTCAATTGATAAATTCTGTCAATGGCGATAAAAGTTTAGTTTGAAAATTAAAAAATGGACTTTCTTCGTCCTGTGTAGAAGGTCCTGCTGTATAGAAATATTAATAAAAAGGCTGGTTAATAGAGCACGATTTCTTTCCAACAAATTTTAAACAGATTATTGGAACATTAAGTATCTAAAGGCAATATAGAGTAAACTCAAGAATCTTTTTTATAGTTGTACTCGCCTGCGTGGTTCGTGTGTAGTCGCTCGCGTGATGCAGTGGTACTTGTAGGAACGTCTGCACTCACTTGAGTCGATGAGTAAGGAATTGATCCTTACGTCGCGGGTTCGAATCCCACTGTTTGACATATAGACCGGTCATCGGGTGAGACCTTTTAAACCTAGGTCCTGTGTCGCAGTAGGTGCTTTAACAAAATTTATCCTCATGCTAAATGACCTTGAGTGCCTAGTTTAGGTAAAAAATTTCAACTGTCAATCGGCAAGTGGTGGCGTTTCCATATGATTGAAAATTCTCGAGAAGGAAGTTAAACAACAAAACACAAACAAATTACTTGAATAGAGATTTATGGTATAAGTGCAATAGAAGAGCAGAGAATTAACTTATAAAAACGGATTTTTTAAAATTTATCGATGTTCGAAAAGTTGTTTGTAGTTTTAGCTCACCTGAGCTGAAAGCTCAAGTGAGCTTTTCTTATTAGCTGTTGTCCATCGTCCATCCGTTTGTCCGGCTGCCTGTCAGTCCGTCTGTAAATTTTTCACATTTTCAACTTCTTCTCCACTGGACCAGTTTAACCAAACTTGGTACAAAGCATCCTTGGGTAAAGGGGAGTTTGAATTAAAAAAAATGAAGGGCCAAGTCCCCTCGGAAGAGGAGATAACCAAAACAAAACAAAATTAGGATGGGATCATTGAAAAAAATTCTTAAGAACCACTGGGCCAGAAAAGTTAAACTTATATGGAAGCATCCTGGAGGTAATAAAGATTTTAAATTGTTAAATCATGACCCCCGAGGGTAGGGCGAGGACACGATACGGAATCCAAGTTTAACATTGAAATATATACAAAAAATCTTCTTCACAAGAACACACTGGGTTAGAAAAGAAGATATTTTTATGAAAGCATTCAAAAATAATGTAGAGCTTTAAATTGTTCACATCATGATCTCCGAAGATAAGGCGGGGTCAAAATCGGTGCTACAAGGGGAATTCTGTTAAAGAAAGTATGGTCAAAGTTACTCAGGTGAGGTATGCGGCCCTTGGGCCTGTTGCTTTTAGAATCTAGAGCTGATTTACAAAACTTTTGATGATGTTGTAGCGCAATACATCTGAAAAATATCCTTCACACCATGTATATTTTGGTGATAAAGGTTTTTTTTTTAAATATTAACTTTTTGAAATAAAAATGCATGAATATTTAAATGAAAGAACATGAAACGAAACTGTTAATTCGTTTTTCTTGATGTATTCAAGATTGTTTTCAGAAGGATCGATAAAGGTTTTCTATGCGAGGATATTAATTAAAAATATACATAAATGATGAAAGGAGCATTAGAAATATCTTTTCTTTAACATTTAATGAATCAAAATATTGTCTTTTATTACAGAGAAAACTAAGATATTTTGTAACATTTGGTTGCAAGTACGTAACCTAATGTGCATTTGCCTGTTTTCACACAATGGAGTTTGCCAGAACATATATAAAAACGAAGATTGCACAGCAGTTCAACAAGAAATAATTTCTTTACGAAATACATTTAAAGACCTAAGTACATCAGTAAATAAAATCATTGAGGCAATAGACAAAAGACTGATTGCACTTGAATCCAGAGGTATGACTATCAACATCAATTTTAATTGTCATTGTAATAAAAATAAGATGGAGATTACATAATTTAAAGCAATATGAGCTGCATGTTTGACATCGGGAAAAAATATTTCAAATTTTTAATCAACTTTTTCAATGAGAGAAAAATAAAACATCTATAAACTTCTTTTGTTCATATTTGCGATGGAGTATTTTTTATAAGCTTTGATTGAAGCAAAATTGAATTACTGTCGTCATGTACAATAATTATTTCTTATATAATACTGTATATTAGGTCGTGCAGATATATTTCTTCTGCATGAAACATTTTTTCACTTTATTTTGGTTTTATTCATCATAAGGTTTAGATAACATACAGATTAATCATAATTACACATTTTACCGGCAAAATAAAATTCTCAAAAATCCAGCTCATATCGCTTTAATAATGAGAAATAGCAAAAACATTTTCTTGCTGATATTTTATGACCAATTTAAACATATTTTTTTCTTTGATCAAAGTCTGTGGCCTAAATTGGACATATTTTCGTCAGTCCGGCTATTTTGTTTCATTTGATGAATTGACATGGGTGAATGCACAGGTATAAATTCAAAAAAAAACTTTCAATGTTTCGCATTAAATTTTTATAAATCTATAATTCATATGCATCAATAGTTTGACGAAAGTTTTTTTTAATGTTTGGTATTAATACAGCAAAAATGTTCCCGAAATGGCAGTACGTTAGTAGAAATTGAAACGCAAGAAGAGAATAATTTCATTATGAGCATTCTTAAGCCGGACCAGAGAGAAGGTAAGAGATACTAGACAAAATACCTGCAACCTGATTAAATCTATTCTCCTCAGCCAGACAGCCAAGTCTAGTTTAAGAATTATTGGTTTAGTATGATGACATAGTTTAATTTTTAAGTACAAATTAGACGTCGCCCCTTTAATGTAGCCTTAACTGTGCTGGGAAGTTTTTATATTGTTGATTTTTGTAAAATTTTGTGATTTCAAATTTTCAAAAATTCCTAGGAATGCTTTGGTATTCAAAAATGTTTTACCCCACTTCTAAATTTTGTTATGGCATAATTCTCCTGAATTTTTTCTGTTGCTGGTTTAATATTTTAGCGAGGAATAAAGAATGACGCTTGGTTTTTGATTGTTTGTTAGCTGTCGAACGTCCCTCTTGAGAATTACTTATATGGACACGCCACCACTTGCCGATGGAGAGCTGTAAAATTTGACCTATGCTTCGCATGCACTGAAAGCAACTGAGCAGTGAGGGATTATTTTTGTAGCTCTCCATCGGCAAGTGGTGGCGTCTCGACATGAGTAAAAAAATCTCAAGAGGAACCTTAAACAACAATAAATTAATCAATCCTTTCCTTTGTAGACAACACTCTATGGATCGGTGCTACAGATATGGTGACAGAGGGGAAATTCTTATGGAATTCCACAGGACAACCCTTAACATTTAGCAATTGGAGAGAAAATGAACCAAATAATTTCGATAACATTGAAGACTGTGCTTCTTTATATGCTAGTGAAAATAGGATAGGTCAATGGAATGACCGCCCTTGTTTCCGGATTACTAAATATATATGTGAAATGAAAATTACTTAAGGAGGCCGATTGGGGTTTTATTGTGTGAAAACTACAATAACGAAACTCTTCATTTTTATACCATATATAACATATTAACTTTAGTGTTCATGCAATGTTTGGGAGAAATCTACCGTCCAGGTATTTTTACGGGACCGTCTCAAAATATAGGTACATTAACTATAGGATTATATAGGAAAGTGCCCATTTTTAGCACTTTTAATCAAATTATGCAAAAATACTACAATAGACTTTTTGTTCAGACTATAATATATGATGAGTAATACTATGTTGTACATTATATGTGAAACTCACAAAATTCTACCGTCTTGTTAGCAGAGGGGGCATCTCAAAAAGCCAAAAATTTACGAATTTAACTGTTTTTTATAGCGTACTACAAAATATGACGGGAACAAAGGTATTATATGAAAAAATGATAAGGATAATGAAGAGATTCTCAACTTTCTGTGTTTAAAATTTCAAGAGCGTATGTTTATTAATTTTTATTGAATAACATTTTTA
>NW_026921615.1:0-102346 GCF_032062105.1 Saccostrea cuccullata | reverse complement strand
ACGAAATGCGAAAAACATCCTAAAAATAATTCTGCGTAAAAATAAAATTAAAACAATGGGTTTAAATTGATAACCTAATCTGAGATCAGTAATGTCTAAATTCATGGCTTCGAGACATTGGATATGCAAATAGTTCAATTTAAACATCGTTTTATTTAGACCTCCTGGGCATGACTTCCATGGAATGTACGATAAATTTTCTACTAATGGATAACATTTTACAGTGTTAAATTCTACACGTTTTCTATTAACTTCTTTTTATAAACAACTTCAAACGATGTCCTGTTATTAATCCTCTTTGTCGTTAATTTATACAATTAAAGCCTACCGGGATTAAAATTATTTCCTTACTGTTGTTATAGGCAAAGTATTTTTATATGACAAGTTAAAAAAAACTTCCCTAACACAAATATTTTTTTAATTTCATAGTCTACACTTAAAAATGAATTTATTGCAAAAAACTTAAAAGCATCTTTTGATCTTCATTCCCGATTAGAATTTCATAAGAACTACAAACAACATTAAATTTAATTTTAATACTTTATTTACGCATCGTTAAGGCCCATTTAGTTAAAGGAGACGATCCTTGGAACAGATAAAAGGAAAGCAATAAAAACATACTTTAAATTCAGCCTTAAAGCCTTCTTCTGTATTTTCGTGCTTCCTTAATATGTAATCGTACAGCTCATTCACGGGAATGTCCCCTAAATTTTCACTTATAAGCTCGATTTCTTGTAGGTCATCTCCTGTTTCTATCTCACTTTCAGTTTCTTCTTGCTCCGATTCTTCTTGCTGCTCTGAGTTGACGACATAACTAACATTGTAATAAACGTTTGCCTGATCTCCTGAAACATAGCATTAAATTATAGTACGTGTACTTATATATTGATGTTTTTTATATGAGAAATACACACTATTTGAAAATCTTTAACACTAAACAAACAAGAAAACATTGATGTAACCATCAATTGTCGCCCGGGAAATATATAAAGTTAACAATGAAAATGAGTCTTGATCATCAAACCGCTTCGATATGTGTGAAAAGGCATGCATCTAATTGATGGAGACGATAGTCGCGAATATTTTAAAAACTTGTAGTCGGATAAAAATCAATCAAAACGATACCATTTTAAACTTGATCAATTCCTCAAGTAAATGTTGGCTGCATAACATATACATTGAAGTTAAACATAAACAAATATATTTAAAAATATACTAATTTTCAATTTTAGAATATAAAACACGAACTGTGCAGAGTTCGTTTTTATCCGAGAAGTAAAATTCGATGTTCTAAAAAAAGGGACCTGTCTTTTTTTCGATAGTAAATGATAAGCAACTTTATATATCAAATATGAAAAACGTATATATTTTTACAGATTCACTTTATGAAAGTAAAAATGTTATGTATCTCGTAATTTATAAACGGAAAGAACATTCTGATTAACAATTTTTTCAATGTTTAGAAAACCTTTGATTCTAAATAACTACTCCCACCCCAATCCCCATACACCAACACTTAAACTTATATGTATAGAGCAGCCCGGTCCTCCGGGCTGCAATAATGAATTGATTGAACAAAAATCCCTTTTACGTCGTATTAAGGTAATTCCACCCTCCTATGATGTCATAGGTTTTTGCAAAAACTGTAATTAGTTTAAATTCATACCCAATAAAACAATATCTCTTGGACGAATGCTTTACAGTAGGTGTAATGATAAATATTGTTAAGTTAAAGAATTTAAAAAATGCATATTTTTTATATTTAGTCAATAATTCAATCTTTAAAAAATGTTGACAAGGGCAATAACTCCTTCTAAGGTCTCTTCATTCAGGCATTTGCTTTATTATAAAATAGTTTCCCTGATATTCACAATTCAAAAGTATCTTTTAAGTAGGAAGTATTTAAGAACACTCAGCATCAGAATAATGCATTTTAACCAGTTTTTACATATTTTTCATGATACAGTTTACAAAAAAAGTGCGATTTTTTATGCTGACATACATTTCTGTTATTTATGTTTCGCATCTTAATTAACATGGTGACCTATACATTTTTTGCCATAATTGAAAAGTTTAAATTATATTAAATGAAAATAAATGCAGTTTTTGTACTTTGAACCTATAAAATTGTGAGGGTGGAAACACCTTAATGTATAATTTTGTATTTGGTCCCAAATATAGTATCATTTTGATTAGGTTGTTGTTTTTCACTACACTAATGAAGAGATCATTGTGGTATTTGTTAGTCACAGTTAGATTTGAGTTATATATCTTAATTTGATTTATTTTGATAATAGACAATTTTGTTGATTTTTCTTCATTATAAATATTCGTTTTCTTTTCTTTTTGTAATCGTTATTGCAAAGTTAGTCTTGTCTCAAACCGATGTTAAAAATTCTTAAATTATAATTTGTCATCGTAAAATGTTGCTTAACACACAAGAAAAACTGACACTTTTGTTCACTATAAGTGCGAATAGGTAAACAAACTACTTTGCTTTTAATGTCAAGATATATTTTACGAAAATGTTACAGGCAAGTGATATGTTTGCTATACAGTAATTTAATTTAAGAAAAAAGGCAAGTAAACCACCGTGAGTAATATATTTCACTTCTTTGATAATACAACTGACGAAACTAAGTGGAGAGTCTTTTGCGTTGTACCTTTTCCTTCCTGGTCAATTTGATCTAAGTAATAATTAACTCTTCTCTCTGATGTCGGGGTGATCTGTGTTTGTAGTCCAATGGCGTCTTCTGTCTTTGTGTCGAGTCTTCTTTTCCTAAAAAAAAAATACATTTATAATTTAAAGACAATGTGTGAAAACATGTAGTTTACTAGATACTACATGTAGGAAAATGAGAATTAAAAAGCAGGCTACTTAGGTTTTATAAAACAAATAGACAAAACGAATTTAAATACAGATCCTAGGGGGTTATATAGAAGAATTGTAATACTAGTCATTGTGGTAGTAAAAGCCCGTGATTCGCCGAGAAACAGATGTTTCATTGACAAATAATAACACTTAAGGCTGAATGCGCATATTTTTATTCTTCCTTCTTAAATGCTTTTGATTCATTTTTCCTGTTCTTATTGACATACAAATTTGAAGAGTGAAAGATCATAAAATTGTATTTACATTTTTCATAAATTTGATGAAAAAAAAATCAAAACTATGAAATTAAATAAAAAATGTAAATGCTATACATTTGTTATATTACCGTCTTACAATCAGGCAGATGATGAGGAGTACCAGTAATATCAGGACAAGGGCCCCGACCGCCGCACCAATCATCAGGAAGGGCGCTTCCTCAGATACAACTATAAAGACACGATTTATTTAAAATGTTTATAAATTTTGTTAAGGAAGATACCGGTCTATTCTTTTCATCTCTTTCAGATTATACAAAATTATTAGACACATTCCTTACATGTACACATCCACTCTAAAACCGAACGTTTCATAAATCAATGCTCAGATTTAACTAGTACTACGCTTTATAAACCAATTCTAAACAAGCGTCTGAGCCCAATGTGTATCGTTTTATGAACATTTTACCTGCACCAGCATTATTCACTACCACTTCTGTTTCACAGAAGAATCCTGATCTTCCATCGACACAGCCATTGCATTGACCTGTTGTAGGATCACAGAGTCCTCCCCTGCAGAATTCACTACATGTCATATTACACAGTCGTCCATAGAAACCTTGGTCACATTCTGAAGAAGAATAGTGAATAAAATAGTTTGAAAGACATATCCCATCAACCAAAATCAAACATTTTTAGTTGAAATGTAGGTTATTAATTTTTTGTATGGTACCGTTGAAGAGGTTAAAACATTATTATTACATTTTCTGTCTTAAGAAATGAATAATTCCTACACGGATACATGAAGTAGGTTTTGACCTCATTAAAAACAATTTAACGTGCAGCAATCAGGTTTTGGTGTTTCCGTACCACATTTTCATTTATCTTTTATCATTCGAGATAAAAAAAAATCAGTTTTATTGAACCCTTTTTGTTAAAAAATGACTTTATACCAGAACTAAGGACATAAAATATCTTGTATCTGTTTATGAAAGCACAAAAATGTATAATAATTAGTGTTAAATCAAGTTTTTTTTTCTTGTTATGTTTTCGTGGTTAGCTAGAGATTATTAGAATTAGTAAATACTTAGTGAAGAAGAGAAAAGGGGATATTATTAGTTACATAGTCTTTTAGTGACAGGGTATGGGATGATACCTGGTTAGTAAATTTCATACCTGGCGAGGCGGAGCCGAGTCAGGTATGAAATTTACTAACCAGGTATCATCCCATACCCTGTCACTAAATGACTATGTAACGAATTTACCCCACCGATGAAACATTTACGTTTTATCTGTAGTTTATAAATGGTTTTCTCTGCTAAATGCTTCATCGCGCTTATACTGTGCCTATTATGACGTCACGTTTGTGTTTGTGACGTAATACATCGACCGGGTATGGATTTACAACTGACTGGGTATAAGTAATCCACCGCCTTCACGTGACAGACTTCAACCAATCGTAAGCCAGAATTTCACGGAAAAATCAACAGAGGTGGGGTAAAAGTAATCCACCGCCTTCACTTTGCAGACTTCAACCAATCGTAAGCCAGGATTTCACGGAAAAATCGACAGAAGTGGGGTAAATGTGAATATTAGTATTTTATGTCAATAAGATCAAAAGGAGTAAAGAAAATGTATTGATCGGTTAATATATTGGTGCTTAGACTTATTTCATTTTTTTATGATGTCATATCACATGTACGTAACACATTATTTCATTGTTAATTCATATGTTAAAGGATAAGCAAGTATTGAAGTACTAAAGAAATGTGCTAGGAAAAGGTGCGGTTAGAAAACAAATCAAGTGAATGAATAATCAGAAAATTTTTAATTAGAACCTAATGTTAGTGTTGTTGTTATTTGAACAGTTTCACAAAACGGCCCATCACGTGATTTAGGACACATTAAGCAGTGCCCATTTGTTTGGTTACATTGCATATCAATACAGTGCAGATTGCAGGTTAAGTTACAGTATAGACCGTAATACGTCTTTGCACAAACTGTAATACAAGTTTAAAATGTACATCTTTTTTGCATTTATCATTTTGTGTCCATTACCGGTATGTTATAAAGTTACAGGACAGTATAATAGGTTCCCATTTCTGTCTTGGCAAAATAAATAATCGTAAAGTTATGCATGAAACTGTTCAAACATATGGAAATATTCTGAAAAATTGTCAATTAAAAATGTTTGATTTATTTATAGTAAATAGAACATTATGGGTATTTCTCCAAGATGAAAGATTGAAATTAACATACCATCACATGTCCTCCCAGCCCAACCCTCAACACAGCCTTCTGAACACTCCCCAGTGACAGCGTCACATGATGTAATGTTATTACAGTTAACATTGTGGCAAGAAGTATTACAATTTTGACCGAAGAAGCCATGCTGACATTCTACAAATAATGAGGAGTACCATTAATTAAATATGAGAAAGATAGGAACATGGATAGCTGTATAATTGTAATTTTATAGAATTAGGTCCAAATTAAACTAAACTTGATGACTCTAATTCACAGAACAATCTAGGGAACAAGAGTTAAGATTGAATCCCTACATAGCCGGTTAAAAACACTTTTCTGAGAAGGGGACTTCTACGTTTAAGGAAATGGTACAAAACGAGGTCCCATATCACATATAGTTGAGACACAAAGAAATTCTCACTATTTAAAGACCAAATTGCTGAAATGCAATCGATTTGCAGCGCTCCATCTTAAGTGGTGGCCCCTCAATATGAGTAAATATTTTGTGAAGGGACGTTTAACAAACAAACAAAATACAAACACATGGTCAGAAGAAATGAATGCTTATACAATCAATGCAATAGTGATAAAGAATATGCAGTCAAATACATGCAAAGCGCGAAGAAAAATCTGATGAAGGTAAAAAGTAAATCAATTGAATGTCAATGCAGTCTAAAATAAATGCCGTCTACAGTTTCTTTTTCGCCCAACCTGTTTTTGCACTTGTACACCTACAAACATTTTATTTTGATTCGCTTAGACTCATGGGGAGAAATTAAGCTGTTTTTCTTATGCTGCTCTGTTTGAATTATGTCAAACTGCAAAAAGGATGAAATTAAAAGAGAGTAGTATTTCGGAGGAATTTCCTTCAATACGGTAATGTGGAGAAACAAAATAACGCATGCATACAACTTCAGAAGAAAGTAAATTCATTACTATATGAAAGTTTGATACATAAATCAGAAACTTACTCTGATCACATCTATCTCCTCTCCATCCAGGAGAACAATTCCCAAGGCAAGAGCCATTCACGTGGTTACACAGTTGATTTTCAATACATCGTCCACATTGGACAGAACATCTTTGTCCATATTTACCAACTGGGCATTCTTAATAATATATCAGACAAAAGTCAATGCATTGAGATACATGTAACTACAGAGCTTTATCGAACTATCTTTCTTTCAATTTCTTTGGTTATTGATGCCTTGTGAACGGAATTTTTTTTTACATATATAATGTTAGTGTCAAGGAAGAAGGAACTGATTCTAATTTTCATAGTTACATGTAAAATTCCAGTGCTGGTCATAAGAAAAGAATTGCATGAGAATGAGGGGTGTTAAAAAGTTTCGAAGACAGTGTTAATTTTTTTGTATTATTATCATTTATTTCAAAATTTAAAGAACAACTCATTTTCATCTGTCGTTTTTTGTCTTGCAGCCCCCCCCCCTCCGAAAAATTAAACTTTTAAAGATTAGCATTTATTTAGGTGCGATAAATATCCACGATTTTCGCAAACTTCTTTAGCTCCCGAATATTTATTTATTTGAAGAGAATGTAAGAAAGAAAATGTATGTGTTGCAAATTATTATTTTTTTTAAACTGTGGTTATATACATGTGTTAATCTCATTAAGATATTAACAGTAGTGAAAAAAAATTCAAGAATACTGTGCAACTATATATTCAAGAATTAATGTAAATCAGATGTGGATACTTCAAAAATACAAGAAACCTTTGGACAATTTGAAATCACAAGATTTTACCCAAATCAACAGTTTAAAAACTTGAAACGATTTTTCAACTTTACACACAACCATCTCCCACGATAAATTAGAAAACAGTCTTTTTATATCATTGATAGCTGTATTTGCAATAAAAATGGAACTCGTATATTTACTAAACTTGTCATTAATCTTTTGCCAATTCATTTTGTTCTCTTACTCTTAAGGTAGGATTCTTTTCAGATGTCTTATATTTAAAAATCATGAAATTTTCAGAGAATCAAGAAGACAATATCACTTATAATTGGCATAAGTGAGATTAAGTTTGACCGTTTTATTTTAGAAGAAAGGTCAGGTCAAGGTCATTAACTTTTCCTTGGACATAAAGAATAAAAAAAAATACTGTATCCAATCATGCGATCCCTATTTGTATTTCAACAGATTGAATTTTTTCTTTTTGCATAAAAAGATACAACCACGTAGGGCCTATGAAATGATATTACCGAATTGACATAAACAATTTAATTAAAATGGATATTGTCTAATCCGAATTTCGTCTACTTTTCTCAAACTTTTAAGATATATTAGTTATTTTTTTATGCTTCCTATATTTAAATTTTTCTCATTTTCATATAAGATAAAATTGTCACATAAAGATACAAAATGAAACAGAAACAAAAATTTTGATCCTTTACTAAGAGAAGTACAACACTTTTTAAAACATATTTTTTGGCTCAAATCTGTACTTCAATTGGAATCTTTTAAAAACTAACATAGTTCTAGTTTGTTTTGAAAATCATATCTATTTGATAAATTTTGAAACTCTAGTCCCATATTATCGATTTAACTTACATTTGAAAATTTCTTCAAATCTTTGATAATGTAAAAAATTTAAGAAATTCATTGTTCCATATAAATTTTTTGAGGCAGATAAGAACATATTTCCATACGTAAAAATTCCGCCAAAAATGTAGTTTTCAAACACAGTTTACCATTTCTACTTAAAGTTGTACGATTGTGATGAGAAAAAAAAAATTTGGTTTTTTAAATCTATTTCACATAAATATATAAAAATATAAGCAACGCCGCTAGGATAAAGCTGTCCGTAAAATATCAAACGGGTTCAACTGCAGTGACCTCTCTGAACTATCTAGATATGACGTCATAATAGAATGATAGAATATGACGTCAAGTCACTGTATAATTGAGCTGGCATGACGTGGAAAGTGTGATAATTTTTACATTCCTTTCACATGGCATGTACATTTTTGAGCATTGTTGTTTAATTCAAGTGTCGGGATTGTTTTTATAAGCTCCAGTCTGCTGTTATGATTTTGATCACTTGAAATTTTAATATCCCTATTCATTTTGCCTGTCCGATATACGCATATTCAAACAATAGCGAAAAAATTGAATGTAAAACTCTCCCCTTACACGTCCGAAGACAGATCTAGAATTTTTGAATCATGTTTATATTAGACTGGCACAAGTCATTAACAAGGATAGATTGAAGATATTCTGTGTGAATCTACAAGAAAAATATGTCGTCTAACTGAATTTTGCAGTGGTATTGTATATAGTTTATCCAATTTTGTAGAAATCGCAATAAAGAGTGGAAAATACCCTTGCTTGTGTTGGTAAGTTGAATTTTTCGTAATATATTTTCTTAAGAAGTAAAAATCCGACTTGCCCCAGCACTTTATGTGTACCTGAGATCAGGATGAATTGATCTATGTAGCAAACTTTTCACAATAATTTTGTTTTACACTTGTGCCGACGCGATTTTTGTACAACATTTAAGAATGTCATAAATGTCCGTCACGTGATGAACAGTCATATAACATAACAAAAATGCTTTATTATAATACCTGATTAAACTCTTATCACAAGTTGACTGGAAATTCAAGCAAGTATATTATTTTAAAATTAAAATCTAGCTCAAAATAAAATGTATATTTTAAATCCTTTTTAAGCCTTTGGGCAGCCTTATTATAACTGCAAAATATACTTTGAATAATTCATCAAGTCAGAAATCAAAGTAGAATCCTACCTTAACTTGACATCAAAAAGATGCTTTAGTTTCTGATTGACAATATCTAGGTTGCTTTTGAAGACCACATATTCCAACAATCTTTTGGAATCACTATGAATACCAGTTTCGCCCAGTTATAAGAAGACCCATTTTTGTAGAATTTGTCCAAGATCTTATGAATTAAAAGAAGAAACACTTTCTATGGCATACAACAACTCGGCATTTATATAATCGAAGGTGTAATGTCAATCAAAAATGGTTATTTCTATTCTTATGTCAATACGATATATCCTAGGGAGCTTGTGATTAAATATGCTATAGAATCTGATACATCTGTTTCATATTTGAAATTTTTACTTGAAAAAGATGTTAATGTTAATTTAACAACCAATCTCTATGATAAACGTGATGACTTTAACTTTTCGACTGTCAAATTGCTTTACATATGAAGCACTATACCTTCATCGCTTGCATATGGAGTATATATATCTCAGTTGATTCGTTATGAAAGAACATTCTCTACATATGACACAATTTCTAAAACAAGATACATTGTTACATGTAACAAACAAGTTGGTGAATCAAGAATATTAGCAGTTTTGCTTAAAGTCACCATTTCGTAAATTCTATGGTGAGTACAATTACCCTGTCTGCTAATCCAAATTAATTCCATTGACTGCTGACTGAAGTTTTTTTCATTTTTTTCATACCAATAAATTAAGCCATTTTTTACAATGATATGACAGATTTTAACGTTATTTCTCGATCTCGACAAGGACCGGTGTGACCAGTCAGCAGGGGATGCTCACTACTTCATGGTGTCTGATCCCATCTCTGATTTTATTAGGTCCCTGGTTGCTCAGCGCCCATTTTCTATTGTTTAAGGAATTTTGATGTTGAATACTATTATTTATCTTTACATTTTATCTTTATATGTTTCATCTTTCTTTATTTTAAAACTTTCACGCGGTTTAATTTCGAAACACACTTTAAAACTTTGTAACGTCAACATGTGATATAAAAGATTTCAGTGCGCCTAGGACAAACAAGCATTATTTCCTCACCGTCACAATGGTCGTGAACACTAAGTATTAAACAGGTAGAATGATTGTTCTCTGAACAATTAGCATAAAATACTTGGTAATTACGACTATATAATCCATAGAATTCCTCATTCCAATGAGTATTGAATACTTACAAGATAAAATAGCGCTAAATGGCAATTGAGAACCTGAAAAGCTTTTATCGTTTGTAGGCAGCAATACGTCCTAATTTGAAATAGATGTGACAGTTGTTGAGGAATCTAGTTCGATTTCAAAGTGATATATCGAGTCGACATTGAATTGGTATAACCAAAGCTAACAATTTTTTTTATCAGTATTTATAAATGTTGAGATTAACGTCACATGTCACAGCTTGTGTGGTTTCCTATTAAGTTTTTGAATATATTTTATGCTTCAAAGTAATATAAAATCAGTGGCTTATAAAGGAGTTCAATGGAAAAAAAATTCAAAATTTCACAAGAAAAAAGTTGCTTCAAAAGATTACATGTACAAGAACTCCCGCTTTCATTTGATATCTTCACAGTACAGAAGTATTACCTTTCTCCCGTCTTATGATTTCTTTCTTAATCAAGTACATAACTGTATAATAAGTCCCGGATCTTAAAAGAAAATCGTGTTAACATTAAAAAAAGAACGTCTTGATTCTTTTACATGACTAAGGCTATAGTATTTCTTACTTGTCGACCAATATTTCATATTTACAGTTTTCCAAAACACTTTTGAAAATTCAAAGTATTTGAATATATTATTTCTTGTTATTCGTGGCCAAGAAAAGACTCGTCTATACTGCAGACGTCTTTAATTTCACGTGTATAATATTCCATGGTTTGTTAGAAAGTTACCTTTCGTGGTGGTTTTAATATCACGGTGAATCGTTTGTAAATATTCAGGTGCTTTGCCTGTTTTTCGCCAGAAATAAAGCGAAGTAATTATCACCATGGTTTTAGGTTCATGAAAATTTTTAAATCGTGAGCGTTGTGAAATTAAGAAACAACCTTAGTGTTTTCAATTTCAACAGTAATCTTCCACCCACTGTACAACTGTCCAAATAAAATTTCAATCAATAGAAAAAGAACTTGGAAATTTAAAAAAAGTGAAGACCTATCATGTTTTTCTAAGTATGAAAGCTTACTACACAGATACCTGTTTCGCAATACTGTCCATTGTATCCATCGTTACACTCAAAACATTCTCCAATTTGAAAGTGACATGTGTTATTCAAACAGTTCTGAGGACACCGCGTGCAGTTTTCTCCGTAAAATCCCAGTTCACATCCTGCGAAAAAATGCAACAAAAGAAGAACTACTAAGCTATCATCAAGATAAAAATGATAAAAAATAGCATAGAAATTAAAGAATTCAATCCTTTGTATAAGAGATTAAGCTCTTTCAAAATGTATACAGTGGAGCCTCATCTATTTCAGTGGACCTTCAGATGTCCGGACGCCAGATATCCGGATGCTTGAGTATCCGGACAATTTTTCATCGGAACAGAATTTTTTAATGCTATTGTATCTTGTTTAAATGGTAATTCAGATATCCGGACACTTCTCATATCCGGACAAATTGATTAGGAACCAAAGCGTCCGGATAAATGAGGCTCCACTGTATACAATAAATAACGCTTATACAAATCACGCTTATAATAAAATTGACACTTAAAGCGAAATGATTTTCATTCCCAGTTAGTATCCATCAGTTGTAGACTTAATGGATCTAAGAAAAACTGTTTATAGCAAAGCAAAGCCATAACTCCATGGTATTTATTTCGTTTTAAGCGTGTTTTACTGTACATGTATAATTATAAAGTTTCACAACATAAGAAGGAGTTTGAATCAATTAAAGCATAAAACGTTCTTGTCTATACACAAAATAAATGCAACATCCTCTATGGTTTCCGAAAGTTTCCCTCCAGAATCAAATTACTGAAAGTAGCTGTAATATGTACTTATGAAATTTACAGTATATAGGGTTTATTTTCGAACTGAGGGCGTAAAACAAACTGACAAGAAATTAAAATTAAATAATTTAATCCTTTGTATAAGAGATTAATCTCTTTAAAAATGTTTTAAAAAGTAAAATGAAAACATCGAGGCAATCAATAATTTTATGTCATAATGCATAGATAATCGAAAAAAATACATTATTTCCATAAAATGTGCAATGGCCAGGGTTAAAAAAATATTTAATGGAATATCAATTGTTCAGAAATACACAAATTCGACAAGTTTCAAAGGTAAAAAAAAACTTTCTTCTACATTATATGAATGCACGCACATTACTAATTCAGAACACGAGAGCATAAATTGCATGAAATAATACGCCTTGAATTTTTCTGCATTTTTTTTTACTTTTTTGCAGTTCCTAGAATTCGCCAAAAAACGTATGCTCTCTTTTCTTTTTGTACTGCAAATGGCTTGAGGAAGGTTATATTGAATAACAGGAAGTTACACTTAGAACAAGAACAAAAGTAAAAAGCAACAAAAAAATGTGATAGGGAATATTCCAAAGTAAGATAAAACTTTTGTGTTCATCCATCAATCAAAGAAAAAAAATAACAACCTTTATACCTTTAACTTCGATTTCACACATATTTATATATGCAACTTCGGATACATTAATTTTCCTCCTTGTATTGTAAACAGTGACGTAACGACCGGAAGTGACACAATCAACAGTAATATTATTCTGTGGTATTTGTTGTATGTCATGTTGATAACAGAGAGTTCCTGATCTCCAGTCTTCTGTGTCAGATACATACACAGAGAATCCAGACAGTGTATTGCCTTCTGGAGAGAAATTAAAGAAATATGAATAATTATACATTATGATGAGTTACCTAAAATAAAAGCTCGGCTACGTCACGCATTCAAAGGATATGATTTAAAACATGTTTGCAAATATTATTGCAAAAGAAGGTGTCTCAAAAATTAAGAAATCTACAGTAAAAGAAACATAAACCATTTAATCTTATGATGATTTGTCTCAAGAATTGTCCTGGCTATACCACATATTTATGTGATAAGATAAGGGAAACACCTGCTCAAATTTTATTGCAGAGATAGATTTCGAAATTTAAAAGTAAATATATCTTTGATCAAATTACATTTCAACATTTACTCAATCAACCTTACTTTGACATTCTACAGCTACTGCTGATCCTGATGGACAGCCACGGTATCCCTTTCGACATGTATTTATGTTAACTTCATTGCCTGCACAGTTCAATACATTTTCATAAAATGCAGTCGATGATTTATCAGCAGCTATACGATGAGATGGATTATCTCTAAAAAGGTCAAATGATATTTTAATTTGGAAAATAAACAAAATTAAATATAATCGCTAAAAGATATTTTATTAATAAGTAACTCGCCGAGTACTTCAAAAACGTTTTTGAGGGGACGGGGAGGGGTTACATTAAATCGTTTACGCTGTTTTGAATTCTGCTTCGTGGACTAATAACCCTAAACTCCAATTCAGGTTATACTCGAATAAGTTGGTCAAAAATTAGTGTCATTTCTTAAATGTAATGGATATAACGGGTTGTGTTTTTCAGAATACCTTTTTCAAAAAGATATTAAATATGAATTACGCCGTGTTAAATTTCTATAAATAAGATTAATGTTCGAAATATAAATAAAAAGGAAATGTACAAGTACATATCAAAAACAACCACTGATCGCTCTTAATTATCATTATCAGGATGAACCATATCACGAATCTCTTTCAATATTTGAGAATGATAATTATATACTTACGGTAGAAATCCCCAAGCCAGGCAAACGACCTGGGCATCCCTTTCGTCAAAGTTAGAGGTACAAATCCTTCTTAGTGGACTAGAAACAAACACTATTCCGTTTCCCTCGGGTTTAGGAAAGAGACCAGAGTCTTGTGTTCTTAATGAGGATACATTGAGACCAACTGTAAGTGAAAAAAGTAAGTTTTAGTCTCTCATTAATAAAGATTCTAAACTATTTAAGAGGGTTTTTGAACAAAATCGTACAAAGAAAGAAACCGTTTATATATATATCTTTGCAGGCAAAAGCGTGGAGCGTTATTCCTTGGCAAATGTATACCAGAACATCATATATTGACACTTTGAATGAAACTTTCTATGATAATAATGTAAAGTTTGCAATAGAACGAACAATAAAACCAGTGTCCATATGTATTTTGTTTTGATAAATGAAAAAGGCGTATAATAACATAAATTTGAATGCTTACAACCCCCATGTAAGAATGATATTGATCCTATATTTTTCTTCTCCTCGAGATCCACTGTTAACCACGCCTCCTTTTGACCGGAAGCTGTCAGTGCGCAGTCCAGTAGATATGTACTCCTGTCTCCGTCCACGGCTTTACTTGGTGAAAAGTATTGATTATTGTATCTACTACTGACCTTCACAGGTTTTTCTCTGGCAAGATTCTCTAAAAGTTATGTGAAATCTAATGTATTCTACTCCTTTTTCATCTTTATTGGCAACTTTTATGCAACATATTGCGATAAGGAACAGTATTCAAGATCAACAGTCCATAAAACAATACAAAACAGGAGCAGAGCAAACACAGACCTCCAAAACATCAGAGATGGGATCAGGTGCCATGGAGGAGTAAGCATCCCCTGCCGACCAGTCACACTTTATGCTATTTGATTCCTGGTATTCTTAAAATACCTGAATTTTTCATGTTTTTATACTTAATTTTTGGTTCTGTTTATTTGTTGACTTTCCTTTAAAAATGTTTGATAATGAATTTTAAAACTTTTGATGTACGTTTTCGTATATAACATAGTACAAAAATGAAAACATACCATATTGTTGAGAATTGAGAAGTAACTGGCAGAAGATAAGTAGAAAATTGATGATATAAAGATCCATAATGTATTAATTAAGCAACACTTCCTCCCTGTTCATATTGGAACCATCCTCTCTTGTGAAATATCCCACGTTATAAAGTAAAAAGAAATACTTCTGCTCTAAGATGATATTTATCTAACTCTGTTTTAAGGACTGCATTAATATATAAATGTTTCATAAAAAGCTTTTCTCTAACTCCCGGAGCTACGAAATATTTAAATCATGCTTCTTTGTTAGTTTATCAATTTCCGGTTTGGTGAACAAGTTACTACAAGTATAAAATGTTTTAACCACAAAAAGGAAGGTAAATATCAAACAACACCCAACTTACAACTGAATGATGCATGATTATTATTATTATTGTTATTATTTTTTTGCTTTTCTACTTTATTTCCGAAAATATCTTTAAAAATGAAACAAAGAAAAATATATTTTCAGGCTAAACATTATATAGGTTATCATGTTTTTTCATTAAATAAAACATGTTTTACGATTCCTTGTTTATACTGAAATGGTTTAAGATTAAAAAGAAAAATTCAAAGAAATTTTCATAGTCGATTGCATTTTTAAGGGTTGACTTCAAGTAATGACTCTTGTTAGAAGTAAAGTATGAAAGGTAATACGTATCTAAATCAGGGAATATTTTTGTTTCACGTTCACAACAAAAAAAGAAATGTATACTTTATGAACAGCGATTATATTATAAAGGAATTTAAGTAATTGTTGCACTGCTTTGCAGCTTTATAATGTCGTGATAATTTATCTCTCAGAAGAAAGATATGGACAAAAAACAATTTTTAAGGTAAAAAGTCCAGAAAACAATACAAATTATGTACAGAGCAACACGGGAATACTTTTCATGGAAAATTTTAAACATGTCACCTGACGGGTTATAAGAGTTTTTATATAGGTTCCCTGTCGTTGATATAAATTTATGCATTTGACTCGTTACTTTCCTCTTAAAATTAAATTGATATGCTTAACTTATATTTTTGGTATTCATTATTACCTCTTTTAGAAATAATAATCACGTATTAAGTAGTAAAGTTTCATGTTAAAATAAGTGAAACACTTGTGTTACTAGCTGTCTTAAGGACAGATGATACTTGTAAACACATTTTGTTCTTTGGAGGAGACTTAATATCATGTCACAGGTTTTAGTCTGGTCCGATTTATAGAAAAAAATACTTCGAACGGCAAATAATTATTTATTGGTCCAGCATATTATTTAAACCTATTTTGAGTATGCTAAACCTGAAAAAAAAAATAGGCTAGCTTGATGAAAATGCCATTAAAGAAGTCAGATTCAAAATGGCGGACATTAAATTTTTCTTATTTTCTCTAAATATCGTTCAGAAAGAAGAAATAATGTATCACTGCGTGTAATGCAAGCATAAAAATGATAATTGAATGCTAACATTATTAGTTCAACTCTGAAAATTTATTCGTTTCTACACTGAATTCGAATTTTCTCCGATTTATTCGTCTGTTTTCTATATTCTGTTCTGTTAAAAATTTTACATTTGCAAATAGCCATACACTGCAGATTTGTATTTTTCCCTCTACATCTCATTATTCAACAAATAAATGATGGTGCAGCTGTAAGTTCAAAGTCAAAATGGCGAATATTCATTTTTTTTTTTTAAATTATTCCTTTATGTCGTTTACATAGGAGAAAGGATTTGTGAATATCTTACTGAGCGTATTACAACTATGTAAAATTACAATAAAAACACAAATACGAGTGCCGTTCAAAAATTACGTGGACTAGTTGCACAGAAAAAAATATTTGACGACATAATCGGGCAAAGATATCACACAGAATATTAAAGAATCTTTACTTATATGGTCTTCAAAATTTCATATCAAAATGATGTAAATTGGTATCGATTTTGAATGATTTTTCAGGACATATCATCAAGTCACGGAGAAGCAAAATGTTAGACGTCACAGGCATCATAATAAAAATATGTGATTGAACCTCCATTTTCTCAACATTTTCCCAAGAGTTCCTTTACAGTTTGGGTTACCTTATCTACTCAACATCCAAATACCATTTTTTGTCAAGCTTTAAATCTATTAAACAAGTAAAGAATATTCTTTTTTTGTTTTAAAACCAAAAACTGAGGTATTTATGAGATATAGTGTGATACTGGTGACTTTCAATCACGTTCTTTACAGTCCGGATAAAGTTTTCGACGATAAATCTCTTCCCGTCCTCCCGTATAGCCTTTTTAGAGAGGTTTAACGGTCTAAAATACCAATATGCTATTTGTGGACGAATATCACGAATACCCTAGGTTACTACATGTTTTATTATGCCTATTTGGACCAATGTTGGCGATATCTAAGGCATTACACATAATTTAACAAATGTGTGGTGCGCCGTCAATTCAGGAGACGTCATTTTCTTAGTCGTTTTCACGGGAATCGTATCAGAGAAAAATCGCTGTATTTCTGTCAGTACTTCAAATATCACGCCAGAAATCCAAATACATAATAATAGAACAATTTCAAGATACATTTGAGAAAATTGTCGGAAAATATCGCGAATTATAGAAAATGAGTTAAATTTTGGATTCCGCATACGTTTGCTTCGAATTTTTAGTCGTGCTCAGTATCTCTCCATCAGCGATATAAACATACCGATAATTTTATTAGAATTTTGTTAAAATACAGAAATTTTGCCCAAAATTTATTGGAATGTTTAAGATACATATTTCTGTGAAATTTCATAACTATATGACGTCTGTAAGAGTAGATAATAGCACAGTCCGTGTAATATTTGAACGGCCCTCGTATTATCAGTTTAATTCGAAAATTTTAGTCGTTAAAATTTGAAATATGTTAATTAGCTCAAAATGGCGATTCAAAATGATGTCATATTCACTCAAATTTCGTCAAATACTCAAACTGCTAAATTATTAGTCTTTTATATAATTATAATTTATAATTTAATTAAATTATTGTTAGTTGTTACCCGATACTTACCATAAGCACCCACAAAATTTGGCTTCTCAGCGTGTCAATTATCTATCGCTTCGAGGTAAGCAATGCAATCAAGCATGGCGATTGAGCATACGGACAATACCTGATTATGATTACCGTTTATCCAAGTAACTTTCTTTTCATGCATGCATTGTTTAAATATAAATGAAATACGTAATTCTCCATTTCTTTTATTAAAAATAAAATTGAAATAAAACCTAGCATTGTGCAACGTCCATATGATTGCAACACTATGGTAAAGTTGTAGATTGTTTACTTATATACTGGAGTGCTATTGTATTTCCGTGATTGACTAACCAAGAAGTCAAATACGGGGGTAGATAAAATAAATATCGCATTTATATATTTTAGCAGGTCCCTGATTTTAATGACAAGTGCAAGCGCTAAAATGTATTTGCGCAAATGCATTTCCACTTGCGTTTGCGCTAAAATACGTATGCGCCAAAATTTCTTGTTTTACAGTATACTACGCAAGCGTAAAAGCTAGATTTACTTAATTCTTTTTTTTTTTTTTTTAATTTAAATTTTATTTCAACTTTCACATTTAAATCAAACAAGTATATACAAAAGTATGTTCAAAAATATATCTTCCTTCAAGTATCTATTATAGATAGCGTGTACAAGTATTAAATTTACTAAAGGACATCCACATACATAAATTCACATTTAATTAAACACATGTGAAAGTTGTTTTAATATATAGGATAGAAAAAGGAGGAGAAGAGGAAAGAGAGAAGGAGCGAGAAAAGAACATTAAAAAGAGAAAATCAAAAACAAAAAATATATAGGGGGCATAGTGTTGGTTTTTTTTCTTTACCTTAAGGGGGGTGTAAAGATTAAGATTTGTTTCTTGAAAAAATTCATAAATACATATGTAAATGTAGACTTGTACAAATGAATCATATCATATCACAGATGCTCTGCCAGTTATTCTCATACTCTGTATATTTACATTGTTTCAAAAGTAAAAATGTCTCAATCAAGAATCTTTCCACAATAATTGTTTTTAAAGTCATTATAATTAGAACAGAGGGATTTTTATATTTAGTCGAAAAAATATAATTCTTAATTATCAGCGTCATCAATTTTTGCACTTTATGGACATCCTTATTCTTATGTTTGCCAAATAATATTGTTGTTCTGTCAAAAATTACAGATATATTAAACTTACACAAAACCCACTCTTCAATATCACTCCAAAGCTCTTTTACTAAATTACATTCAACAAAAAGATGTTCAATTGACTCAATGTCAGTCTTACAGAAACTGCATGCTGGAGATTCTTTTATCTTAAGTTTAAAAAGATATAAATTTGTTGGAACTATTCTATGTAAAATTTGAAATTGTAGCCACTGCAGTTTAGATTCTTTGGTAATTTTAAATGGGAGTTCAAAAATTTTACTCCATTCTTGTATGGTGAATAGATATCCCTTTTCATTCCATTTTAAAATGGAAGTACTTGTTTCTTTCTTTCTATTAATAAGAATGTCATACATATCTTTACAGCCTTTCATATTAATGTAAAACATCTTCACAGAACTGGGTAAATTTGGACCATAAGAAAGAAATATATTCATTTGGTTTTTGCTAACGAATCTGTCACACACAGCCTGTTTCAAACCAGAAAATTCAACAAAATTTGTTTTTACACCAAGGTCTTTAAAAGCGTCTAAACTTAGAAATTCTTGTCTAAGTTGAACAGGTCACTTATGAAAACAAAACCAGCATTAAAGTAGCTTTTAAGAAAGACAGAAGACCCACCCATGATTATTTTTGGATTATACCATATGTGTTCTTGGAATATATTTTTATTTTTCTCTTGCTCTGCATAGCATATTTTGAGCCAGCTTTTAAGGACATCTACCCAAAAAGTGTTTGTTATTTTTTTACATAATTTAGCAGTAAAGTCTGTACCCATTAACCAAAGATTTTTAATATCTCTGTTTATTTGTGATTGAAATAATTTTACCCACTTAGAATCAGAGTGAATTAATCGTCTTATCCAACTTGATTTTAATGCTATTATAAACTCTGAATAATCAACCATTGTAAGGCCACCATCCCTGTAGTCTTGAATTATAGTATTTCTTTTTATTTTATGGACTTTACTTCCCCAAAGAAAAAAATAAATTTCATCCTCAAAAGCTTTTATAATTTCTAATGGTGGATTAGGTAAAGTAAGAATCAAGTGATTTAATTTAGGGATAATCAATGTCTTAATTACAGTTAACCTACCAATGGGGGTTAATTTTCTTAGTTTCCACTGATTCAATACCTTTTTAATTTCACTTAAATTTGATGTATAATTAAGATTAATCATGTCTTTTAAATTTACAGAAAACTTAATCCCTAAAAGATCAAAAGTTGTGCTTTTCCAGTCTAACTTCCACTTAGAATGATGATATACATCTTTTGAAAATTTTTTACTACCAATCCATATCATTTTCGTTTTTTGAATATTCATTTTGAGCCCTGATAAGTTTGCAAAGTAGTCTAATTCTCTGAGAATTCCATCCATTGATTCAGGCGATCCATCAGAAATAAGTGATGTGTCGTCTGCATACTGAGAAATCTTATACTCTTCTCCATCTATTGTTATACCTTTTATATCTTCATTTTTGCGAATTAAAATACCCAAAATTTCAGCACACAATAGGAAGAGGTATGGAGATATAGGATCCCCCTGTCTACATCCCCTTTCTGGATATATATAATTAGAAATAAACCCACTCTGTATGACACAGGACTTAATATTGCTATAAAAAGTCTTTATCCAACTTTTAATTGATTTTCCAAAATTGAAAAAATCAAGTGTTTCATAAATAAAATTCCACGAGATAGTATCAAAAGCCTTTTCAAAGTCTATAAGCATTAAAAGTCCTGGTATTTGATTGCATTCTGTATAATCCATTATGTCATAAATCAGTCTAATATTTTCTCCAATATACCTTCCTTTTAAAAATCCAGTTTGATCTGTATGTATTAATTTCTTTAAAACTTTTTTTATTCGTTCGGCTATACACCCAGATGCTAATTTATAAATAACATTTAAAAGGCTAATGGGGCGCCAATTTTTTAAAAATTCTTTTGGTTTTCCTGCTTTTGGTATACAAGTAATTATTCCTAGTCTATTTACATCTGAAAATTGCATTGATTCATTTGCATTATTTATTGCCCTTGTCAGAAATACACCAATATCTTTCCAAAAGAACTTAAAAAACTCCCACGTAAATCCATCTGGTCCTGGACTTTTATCATTTTTCATGTTTTTCAAAAAAAAATGACACTGGAAAGTTTTTGATTGTAGATGTGACTGTTGAGGGTTTAAATTTTCTATTGGTAAATATTTATGGTCCAAATTTAGATACACCAATTTTTTATTCAAACCTTTTGAAAAAGATTGAAGAATTTTATTCCTCACAGTATATAATAATGGGTGGGGATTTTAATTTGATCTTAAATAAAGAGTTGGACTCTATGAATTATGAAAACATAAATAACCCAAATGCAAGAAAAGAAGTGTTAAATTGAAAAGATACCCTGAATCTGATAGATGTTTTTCGAGAAAATAATCTCAAACTTAGACAATTCACTTGGAGACGGAAAAATCCAATTAAACAGGCAAGACTTGACTTCTTCCTCATGTCTGAATCTTTATTGCCCATGATACCTAATATAAAACACGAAAACAGTTATCGCTCTGACCATTCTCCAGTCGTTGCATATTGTAAACTAAATGAGTTCACAAAAGGAAAAGGTTTCTGGAAATTAAACAATTCTCTGTTAACAGATAAAGACTATGTGGAATTAATTAAGCAAAAGATAATTGAGGTCAAAAGCCAGTATGCATGTCCAGTTTATAACATGGAAAACTTAAGTACTGTGAATAATGAAAATTTACAATTTACAATATGTGATAAATTATTTCTGGATACTCTGCTAATGGAAATTAGGGGGAAAACAATATCATATTCTTCTTTCAAGAGAAAGAAAATAAAAGAGCGTGAAGTTCAGTTAGAAAAAGAGATATTAGACCTGGAACAGAACATAACAGAAAATACTGTAGATAATCTATCAAACAAACAAAAAGAAATTGAAAAAATTTAGAATAAATAAAATGAAAGGCCAGTGCATTAGATCTCGAGTTAAATGGATTGAGGAAGGGGAAAAACCGACAAAATATTTTGCAAGTTTAGAGTCTAGAAATTATATCAGTAAACAAATTCCTAAAATTATTAAAGAAGATGGGTGTACGATATCCAATCAAGAGGACATTTTAAATGAAACAAAGATATTTTATGAAAATTTATACAAAAAAAAGAGAAAAAGTTAAAACAGATGATAGCATTTACAATAGACTAAAAGATTATTATATACCAAGACTAAGTGAGAGGGAATCAGCAAGTTTAGAGGGACCAATTATAATTGGTCCCTCTAAACTTGCTGATTCCCTCTCACTTAGTCTTGGTATATCATAATAATATAACTAAAGATGAACTTTTATATTTTTTGATTTACTTAATTCTTAACAATTTATTCATTTTACATTGCAAAGACCATTGATGACGACGTTTATTTTAACTTAAAAAAAGACCTTCAGAATTGGGTGTTTTAATATCCGATGCCATTGATCGATTACACCAAGAGGCTTCAGTTCAAGTTTGCTACTGTGAAATCCGTATACATGTATATTACTATGTTTCGGAATTTGCAAACAGTTTCTCATTTACAGGTAATTTTTGTAAAGCAGTAGGATTTGAAGGATTTTACTCCAATCACTATTTAAGCATTTTCTATGAAATTGGGAGATTATTTCTGATGTATTTTTAAAATGCAACAGTTTCTCTTTTGTGCGCAGGTTTCGAATGCGGAAGAATTTTAATCCAGTCACTTCTTAAAACAACGACAGAAACTCGATCAAACAACGCGGGACTGGATGGACAAATGGTCTAAAATCACCGAATGGAATTACAGATTCCGTTGGAATTCGTGAGAGAAATTTGTGTTAAACTCGAAACAAGAGGCCCAGGGGCCACATCGCTCACCTGAGCAATTGGCTAGGATAAAGCACATATCAGATCAGAATTGAAAGTTTACTGGGGGGGGGGGGGCTTGAATTTTAACCCCCCAGGGGGTCATGATTTGAATACACTTGAATCTATGCTACATGAGGATGATTCCACATGAGTTTCATCTTTTCTGGCCCAGTGGTTCTTGAGAAGAAGATTGTTAAAGATTTTTCCTATATATTCCTATGTAAAACTTTGATCGGCCATTTTGGCCCCACCCTACCCCCGGGGGTCATGATTTGAACAAACTTGAATCTACACTACCTGAGGATGATTTCACATGAGTTTCATCTTTCCTAGCCCACTGGTTGTTGAGAAGAAGATTTTTAAAGATTTTTCCTATTAATTCCTATGTAAAACTTTGATCGGCCATTTTGGCCCCACCCTACCCCAGGGGGTCATGATTTGAAAAAAACTTGAATTTATACTACCTGAGGATGATTCCAAAAGAGTATCATCTTTCCTGGCCCAGTGCATGGTTCTTGAGAAGATTTTTAAAGATTTTTCCTATATATTCCTATGTAAAATTTTGATCGGCCATTTTGGCCCCACCCTACCCCAAGGGGACATGATTTGAACAAACTTGAATCTACACTACCTGAGGATGATTCCACATGGGTTTCATCTTTCCTGGGCCAGTGGTTCTTGAGAAGAAGATTTTTAAAGATTTTTCCTATATATTCCTATGTAAAACTTTGATCGGCCATTTTGGCCCCACCCTATCCCCGGGGGTTATGATTTGAACAAACTTGAATCTACACTACCTGAGGATGATTCCACATGAGTTTCATCTTTCCTGGCCCAGTAGTTCTTGAGAAGAATATTTTTTAAAAATGCCAATATTTTTTCTCTAATTCATGATTATCTCCCCTTGGAAAAGGGCGTGGCCCTTCATTTGAACAAACTTGAATTCCCTTTACCCCAGGATACTTTGTAGCAAGTTTGGTTGAAATTGGCCCAGTGGTTCTTGAGAAGAAGATGAAAATGTTAAAAGTTTACGACAACGACGACGACGACAACGACAACGACGACAACGACAGACAACGGACAAATTGTGATCAGAAAAGCTCACTTGAGCCTTTGGCTCAGGTGAGCTAAAAATGGATATTTAAATAAGCAACAAAAAGCCCAAGGTTGTGTGTAAGAAAACACATGCTTCTGAATCTTCTTTTGTGTCCCTTGGACTTTATGTAAATTCCGTGGATAAATCGCTATGATATGAATCTATTATAGCAGTGAACGGTGATTTTATGAAATTTATGATTGGCGCCACGGATGCGTCTACAAAAATGAATGTGAGATATTCAATTCACTGTGGGTTATTTGTGCTATTTCGAATAGGATGTTTTGTGAAATATTAACATTTTACACTACTTATTCTCTACATTTTTTCATATTAATAGCCATTCTCTGTAAGCATTTAGACTCTTATATAGGGAGTGTGGCACGCATGGTCTTGGATTTTTATGAAACTTGGCATACATTCCTAAATTGATGTATGTAATTAAAATTCATAATAAAATGGTTGCTATGGTCCACGGTTACCATGGCAACCAACATACATTTTTCGTGGCCTAAATATCGCTAAATTTTGATGAAAAATTACCCTTCTTTGACCTATTAAAAGTCTTTAATGGAACAAGCTATTAACATGACTTTACCTTTTTGTCAAAATACATCATTTTACAGTGCTTTAGAAAATTTTCAGTATTTTAGTAACTTTACCTCATAGGAAAAATATCCCTCGTTTATAGGTAGGACTTTTCTTAGTGAAAATTGTAGATTTTAGGCTCTTTTGAAAAGCCTGGTATAAATTTTTGCGGATAGTTGGGAAAAAATGAATACATTGGATTGAAAGTCCATATATAGTTCTAATATAAACTACAAAGAACCACTTGGTATTCATACTTAGTTTTCATGTTACCATGGTTACAAACTGCAGCTTTTTTTAAAAATCCTAGAAAAGTACAATACGTAGATACAATCAGAATCCATATAATTGCTTAGTATTTTAAAATGGATTAAAGCAAATTTAGATATATGGTAAACAATAGCAAAAACAAAGAGAAAAAAAATCAATTTTCATGACTAAGGGTCAAAGGTCAAGGTCAAAATGGCAGATTTAGATAGATATTTAAGGAAACCAAACAACATTTTTTTCTGTGTAATCACTAATACTTGTGTTTTAAACAACAAATGCAGAAACTAAATTACAGTTCTGGTCAACAATAACTAGCATCATATGAATGTGTGCCCATATGGACAGAAGGTCAAAGCTCAAGGTCACAGTGGTATATAAAGAACTACGCACGCTAACTCTCAATTCCCGCCTACATTTTGCGACCATTTTTTTTCAATATTAGTGGCAATTTAGCCATAAAATCTTTGTTTAATACAATAAAAGTTCAATGGTATTTGATTCATTATTTTAATACCAGTGCTAAATAGTACATTGTCCCTTATTCCAACTCTTGAAATAAGGGGAAGGGGGGGGGGGGTCGATGATATATTCCATTGAAATCGGACTTTCAAGCATCACCATATTTTGAAAGAATCTTGGATATAATTAAATGTTCCATATATTTTTTCTCATGTTTTATGCAAATAAGTAAAACATATATATATTAATGAAATACGCTGTTTTAGCTGTAAATCACTTTGAAATTGGGAGAAAATACGCATTTATTTCCTTTTTTTCTATAAAAATATGCCCCCCCCCCCCTCTGTCTGTTTTCACATTTTATTATGATATCGTGGAATATCTTACGAAGCCTACGATCTTTTTTCAATTTGAGTTTATACCCCAACTTCCTTTAGCGTAAGAAGACCCCTATTTATTTCTAGATCATAAGGTCAAGGTAAAAAAAAAAAACCCATTAATAATGTTTGTATGTAAACCTCTCATTTCCGAGCGATATCTCAAAAAGCATTTAGGTAAGCTTTTTTTTATATCAGAACTCCCTATGGTCCCGCCTGCCCCTCTTTAAGTGTCCCATCCCCTACCCGCAATACCCTCCGACACCCCCCACTCCTCTTAATCTACATAAGTTCTTATCTCCGTAAGCAGGGGACACATATTCTTTGAATTAGCTTGTTGATAATGCATTTATACTCGGGTATTCAGAATGCTGGTATTGTAAATATTGTATCCTGATCTCTATCCCGTATATTAAATGTATTTTATTGAACCTAGTATTACTTTCTCCCTTTAGCTTGATGCATAATGTGAAAATGATTATAAGTAAGATTTTCACATTTTATTTGTATAAAGGTGGGCAATTAAGAATATTTAACGACTATACACTTTACATGTTGAGTACAAGACTTCTTGTACGTAGAGAATTGTGCTACAAGTATGTAAAGACACTCTTTTGTTGTTTTAGTTAACTAATTCTTTGCTTCTAAATGTACATTTTTAAAAACCATATTTAACAATACGAAGTGACAGTCAAAATCTGTTTTCTAGGTACTTAATTTTTTCCAGAGAAGTTGACGGAAAAATCTAATTTACTACAATACTTTGCAATATCGTTCGTAAGAAATTGAGATTTTAGAGATGCTGATGGGAAATATTTCAACTCAAATATGCCTGGATCTACGCAAAAAATCTGCCATTTCCAAGGTTTAATCAATAATAATCTGTTGTAAAAATCTGGTGGACCTGTCCAAATAATATGCTTCTGGAGGGGGGGGGGCGAAAATTCTTTTCATTATTGATAAAATACTGCTAGACAGATTTAATATTAATTGTACTGCTATAAGGTTCAATCACAATGTATCTTAGCACAGAGAAATGAAAAACCGTTAACTTGAAATTTGATTCATATCTATAATCACATTCAGTTTAAAAAATCATTTTCTAACGCCGTATTCATTGCAGTCCTCCAGTATATCACTATGACTGATCGTGAGAAACAGTAATTCTTTTTATAAAATCAAATTCATAATACTAGTAATTCTGATTTTTCAAGTTTATCTTGAATCCCGTTTTGAAACTCCTTAGACCTTGAGGCTAATGCTTTTGTACAGAGCTGATTTCCTATACTATGTATAGTCGTGTACATTTCACCATTTTTCACATATCCTTTTGCATGTAGGAAATAAACAGAGGCTAAAATTTGTATGCACATTAAATAAACAGGAAAAACAGCTGATTTTACTTGAATTCCAGGATATACAGAGCTGTATGCTGACAAAATGTAAACATCTTCCAGTCATTTTTGTACAATGATTTTTTTTATCTTTCTCACTGAAGAGCTCACAATTATCAAAGGGAGGTAATTCAATTTCAAAGTTAATGTCTGCTATTTTAATCAAAGATTTCTCATATTTATAGAGAGAAAACAAACAAGGCTTTAACATGCCTTTTCAAATTAGATATTACATTTGTTATTTCTGTAAGTAACATGAATTGAAGTAGCCGCATTTCATTAAAAAACTTTCCCAAATATTGCATTTTTTCAGAAAAAATTCAACTTTAGACACCATTTCCATGGTAACTACTCAACATTCATATGATTTAACTATATACCGTATAGCGGGTTTTCTTAGCGGGTGTAAAATTTGGCGTTTTGCCTGCTGAAAGGTATGCCAATAATTTTGGCGTAATTTATATTAGCGGACACAGGGTTTCATCTCTTTGCAGTTATACACTAAGAAGACTAAGTTAATTGTTAACTGACTGTTTTAGCGATTAAAATTTTAGCGGGCTGCCATCAGAACGCCAAAATAAGCCAAAATTAGCAACCCGCTAAAATAACCCGCTATACGGTATTTTGAAGTAGTTTATGAGGTGGTACTTTCCAGCCAAATTTGAAAAAAATCTGTGACTATGCATGCCACAAAAGTTTAAGTGGTTACAGAGAATGGGTATTAAATTGCTTGATTTGTCATTGCCTTTTCAGTATTGTTTATTTATTTGCCTCACCTTTGTTCTCATTTCAATGTTACCTGTACAATAAGTTGAATCTTATTGGACACCTACAGGTAACTTATTGGACGGGGTGCAGGACAATAACAAATTTACTGAACCAAGTTTAAGAAAAGGTGACATCACAAAAATGTTTTAGAAAGGTTTATGATTTCTAAAAAGAGGTAAATGTAGAAAAACAAGTTGATCAAACAAGAATGTCAGCTGTTTCTCTTAAAGTTATCACTATGAAAGTTCTATTTCCGATACAATGACCATGAAGTATTGAAAAGATGAGACGAGAAAAAAAAAACATAAAGAAAACAATTTATTACTTATATTACTTTATTTGGCGGTTATTTCATGATGAAGTAGTATAAAGTAAAGGGAATCTAAGGTATATCAGTTTTTGATCCTCCTTCCGTTGATTTCTTTATCTCTTGAAGGAGAAAACCCATTTTTTCAGCTTTTTATCACATTTCTCGTCAATAATCATGAATAATTGTTTTGGTCTAACACTCCATTGAAAAACAGGAGAAAAATAATTATATATATCGCAAATTTTACTTTAAATAGTAAATTCTGGATAATCTCGTTCGTTCAATTGTTTTATAGTTGATTAAGATTCATGTACTCTGTTCTGGTTTCGATTTCTGAATTTCCTATCTCTATATAATGAGACGTTTCGACCTCTGTATATTTAGTAGATATATCCTTATGGATACCAGTATACTCGTTGTTGTCTTTTGTTGTTATGGCTAGTTCGTAGTCAGGGTTGTTCGTGTTAAAGCAATATGAGCTGCATTTTTGAGAATTTTATTTTGCTGGTAAAATATGTTATTATGATTTGTCTGTATGTAATCTAAACCCTTAAGATCAATAAGACCAAAATAAAGTTTACAAATGTTTCAGAAGAAATATTTCTGGACATTCGAATATACAGCATTATATAAGAAATCATTATTGTACAGGACGACAATAATTCAAGTTTGCTTTAATCAAAGCTTATAAAAAGTTCTTCCATGGCAAATATTAACAACAGAGGTTTATAAATGTTCTATTTTTCTGTCATTGAAATAGATAATTACAAATTTCCAATTTTAGTTCCTATTTCAAACATGCAGCTCATATTGCTTTAAGTTTAGAGGACTGATGTTTTTTTCTTTAGAAAACAGACAAGCAGTATTGATATCAACAATATCACAGCCACAGATAACAATCCAACGTATATCAGAGGCGCTGTGGTCCTGGTGTTCATGTCTGTTGAAAAAGGGAATAATATGTTAATATTTACTACAGGACAGCTTATATGTTTACAGTAAATCACGCTTATACAAAATATCCATATAATGAATCAATACTTTCAGTAAAATTATTTTTTTTTATTTCTTCAACTTTACAATATATTGTAAAGTAAACGGATATAAAGAATAAGGATTATAACGAAGCAAGATCTCTGGCACTTCTTAAAAAGCATCCTTCCTGTAGTTATTGAAGGATATTCTTCAATACCACGTCTGATATATTTACAACGTTTATAACTTGACTACAGGTATCCGTTGCTTTACATACATTAATAACTAATATCATCTACAGTTTACATACTTTTGTAAAGAAAAGCATAGAAATGTTTTTTTTTTGTTAATGAAAGTGCAAAAAAATAACTTAATTCAAGAATATGTACATACGAGGGTTGTTCGAAAAGTTCGTGGACGATGTCAATCTTCGTTACAATACTTTCAAAAAAATTAGAATAAGCTAAATATCCTGTGTAAAAAATATTTGTCTTGTTGATGTGTGAAGTTTCATTTCATTCGATTTGATAGAAATTTATTTACTTCAATTTAAATTCAACATGTTTTGTACCCGCGGAGCATACTTAACAGCAATGTAACGCCAAAAACATAGCGTCAAGAATTTCTCAAAGGTACTATCCCTATACATTTCAACAGTTTAGTTCAATAATCACTGATTAAAAATCCTTTTCTAGCATTTGAAATTCATTTTTCTAACAATTGTTTTCGTTGTATAATTTCCTTTGTCAATGTCTTAATTTCTTTTACAACTTAGCGGTGCTTTTACAAGATCAGCAACTCGGAAGCGTTATGCCTTTCCATGACGTCCCAATTTTTGATAGTTTTTGAAAAGATTTTATCAGATAAACTGTTTCTTCACAGATTGTCCTCGTCCGATACAGGGTCTCTGTCACTCAAATACCACCTGTACAATTTATAAACACATGCACGACTTAATTGTGATACAATTTATATTCCTGTAACATTTTTAGAAATAATTAAGGATTTTTCTCGAGTATAACACAAATTTGCATCGTTATCTGCTGCTCTGTAACGTTCTACAACGTCATAATTTTTGCCGCTTTCAATGAGGACTACCTATCCTTCAAAATTGATTTCTTTTCAATGAATCAAAATATTTAGCCATAATTTGGAATGTGAATCAATGTAATAGATCTTAATTTCAAAGTCTAAGATTTTTTTTTCGTTTTTGCTCCTTTTCACAGTGAATATGACTACAGACATTGCCACATTCATTTCGTGTGTTGTTTGTGAGAATTACTAAATTTTGACCTGCTCCGCGGTCCGATTTTTGCAGTTTTAAATTCTGGATAGGTTTGAAATTTATCTTGTTATATTAATTTTTTTTAATACAAATCATTTGGATTTATTGTTAAAATATTTTTACAAAAATTGGTTAGCATGTGACGTTAAATAAAAAAAGATATTACAGGAGTCCACGAACTTTTCGAACAACCCTCGTATTCTTGAATAAAAAGGGAATAAAAATGCTTCAAGAATGCATATATGAATGCAGAATTCCGATTCAATCGATTCAATCAAACCAAGAACGGATATAACTGTAAGTTTATTGTATTATTCAAGAAGTATTCTGAATTCTTTCCTCTATAAAGACATCACATATACCTGTACTTCCATCAGAATTGTCGACCACAACCGCAACTTCAGTTTCACAGAAGAATCCTGATCTGTCATCAATACAACCATTACATTGACCTGTTGAAGGATCACACAGCCTATCTCTGCAGAATTCAATGCATGTCATATTACATTCTTCTCCATAGAAACTTGGGTAACATTCTGGAGAAGAATAGTACATAAGATAAATGTTTGATAGGCATATCCCATCACTTAAAGCTCCTCTTACAACTTGACTATATCTGATTATTATTGTATTTTTCAAGCGCAAAAGCGTAGAAATGTACAGTCAAAAGTAGTAAATTATAAATTTTGTTGTTAATTCACATTAGCTAATGTATGGTACCGTTGACGAGCTTAAAACTTATCCGCCCTCCTCAGAAATAGTTAATATTAAACGGATACATGACGTAGGTTTCGACCTTATTAAAACAATTGTACATGTGCAGCCATCATAGTATTCATGTTTGTTTTTATGCAAATATTGATTTAATTTGATATGATGTCATTCTAATTGACACATTATTCGATTAAAACTACATGCATTTATGTCTAAGAGTAAGTACAGGGGCTGCAACGGTATTGTTGACAAACCAATCGTGTAGAATCGTTCGTGTATCGTGCGTGATCGTTCGTGTAACGTGCGCGATCGTGCGTGCATCAGACTCAATCGTTTGCGGTTTCAATTGTGCAAGATCGTGCTTTTAGAATCGTGTAAATTTCGTTTTGTAATTTTTATCGGAATGTTATTTGTAAAATAAGCAAATAAGCATTTCTCTTGTAAAATTTATTAATTTAAATGCAAATAAAATGGATGAAGCGCAATTTACATAATTGAATGCAGAACGAACTAATCATTGCTCGTAAACAAGCAATATAGTAAGTCGTACAACACTAAGTTCTCGTCAAATAGCGCGGTCAATATTGTGATAAAGCGTACTTAGATCTTTCACGTTTATTTTTAAATCTGATTTTCACTCTTGTTTACTTCTAATTGTGGTAAAGATATTTCTAAAATCAATACATCAAAAATAAATATTTTTTACAACAACATAAACATTTCTCAATTCTTACATGAATCAATACATTAAGTTGACGTATATACATGCACGCGACATGATTTTGGGTTTTTCGATTATCTGTGTTTATCTCTGGGGCTTACTTTTAATTAATTTTTAAATTTCTTCAAATAAAAAAAGTTCCATAAATAGAGAAACATTGAATCAATGGAAATAGAAGGATATATTTTGTAACTGAAGTCATTCCATGCTGTCATTTTTTTTTTCAATCGTATCTCCTTTTCTGCATATCATGAGATCTAATTCAATCAAAATATACGGCACACATACATGTACATCTTCTGATAGAACTAAAAAAATCTGTTTTATTAGGTCGGAGAATTACCTAAATTATTATTTCTAATCTAAAATATTAAGTCTTACATGTATTTAGCCGTATTCCGTTTTGAAAATATCGATTCCTAAATATTTTGAAATCTTTAGAGTGAAGAATCGTGCGTTTGCGTTAGCAATCGTGTAAGATCGTGTACCGTGTAGAATCGTGTGCGTGAAGGATCGTTCGTGTAACAGGTTTAATCGTGCGTTAATCGTGCAGGATCGTTCGTGTAACGTGATCGTTCGTGTAAGTTGTCAACAATAACGCTGCAGCCACTGTAAGTATTGAAGTGCAAAGAAAATGTGCTTGAAAATGTTGTCTTAGGAGAAAAATATTACGTAAATCAATTATCATCAAATTTAGAATTTGAACCTAATGACAGTGTTGTTGTTAAAAAAATCACGAAACGGCCCATCCCTGTATTCAGGATACGTTAAGCAATGCTCATTTATTTGGTTGTATTTAAGATCAATATAATGTCGGTTGCAAGTTAAATTACAGAATAGACCATAATATGTCTCTTCACAAACTGTAATAAAATTTTTAAACAAACGTCGTTTTAGCATTTAGTATTTTTTGTTATTATTATACCAATATAATAGGTGAGGTCTCATTACTTTCTAGCCTAAAAAAACGTGAAATTATACATAGTGAATGTTCAAACATCATTATATAGCATTGTATTTCAATAAAAATTTCAAATAAGGGACCCTTTTTATACAGTCAAATATTAACTTTACTTTGAACCAACGATTAACATAAATAAACGAGTATTAATTATTAAAAACACAATTGTTTCAAAGTATTCTGAAAAAAAGATTTAATAAAATAAGTAAAAGCATTGTCTCATAAATAAAGTTTATGGTTATTTTCCAAAATTGCAAGTACTGAAAATAACATACCATCACATGTCCTCCCCGCCCAACCCTCAACACAGCCATCCATACACTCCCCAGTGACAGCGTCACATGATGTACTGTTTTTACAGTTTGGAATGTTACAAGAAGTATTACAATTCTGACCAAAGTATCCATATTGGCACTCTACAAAGAAAGACGACGACATCGATTTTAATATTGCGTAGAAGAAATGGACAACAAAGACTGCTGATCACTTGTTATTTTTAAATATTAAGGATAAAATTAAACTTATTTTGTTGACTTTAATGCACAGAACTAAAAAGGACAATCTAAAAACCAGGAGCAGATTTTTTTATAGTACATCGAAGGTTTGAACCACTTTCTGAAAATGAGACTTCTATGTTAAATAAAACAGTAACGATAGCCTTTTCGGGCCACAACGCTCACCTGGGTAACTATTGCCATGCTGTTCTTCCCCAGATTCCTCCCTTGTTATAACTATTGTGGCCCATCCATATGGCATGGGGTCATGGTTTGGAAAAATACACCAGGATGCTTTTGCACAAGTTTCTGCTTTCCTGGCCTAGGGATTTTTGAGGAGATCATGTTTATTTTTTTTGCTATATCTTTCAATGTAAAACTTGAATTCCCTATTCTGGCCCCGCCCAGCCCCTGGGGTCATGAATTGTAAGATTTAGAATCTACGCTACCCCAATATGCTTCGACATAAGTTTCAGCTTTCCTGGCTCAAAGGTTCTTGCTTTTTAAAATTTTTCCGTTGAATCTCAATGTTAAATTTGGATCCCTATTATTTACATCAAAATTAGATGCTTTCTTGTAAAAATTTTGCTTTAAATGAATGCATCACATGAATACCTAATAAAATATGTTAAGAAAAGGCGTATAGATAATATGAAAATACTTATGAAAATAAACACATAATTTGTGAACATTTTTTAAACTTGTGGTAAAAATCTTCTTTAAATAAGTCACATCTGGACGAACATCTTTGTTAATCATATTTAAAAGAAATTGAAACGAAATAGCCAAATCTTAGAGAATTTTTTTTTTTTTTTTTTTTTTTAGAATTTTGGCCAATCGCTATCAAAATAAACCTAACCCAACCATAATTGTACAATTATTGGAAATAAATAACATTTCCCAAAGAACACTACACTGATTGGGTGTAATAAGTGTTATAACATTATTGAACTTGACAATCAAATCGATTTCTTTGTTGTAAATACATGAAAAAGGCAATAAATTAGTATTTTATTTATTTTGTGTTAATTGTGATTGGGATCAGTTTAATTTTGATCAGGTTAGGTTAAAATATTAAAAAATAATTTCTTTAAAATTTCTCCATTTCGTTTCAATATCTTTTTAAAATATGATTGTAAGACATGTTCCCCTCAGTTGTGACTAGGTGTATGGTGTTTTTAACCATAGGTTAAAATATCCACAAATAATGTATTTTATTTTCATAAATAATTTTTATTTAAAAAATTGAAAAGTCTAATCAGTCTTTCTTTGCATATCTTATTAGATATTTATATCATGCATTCATTTACAGCAATCTTTTAACTTGGACACATCTAATTAGGATATAAATATTTTTTTTTTTCATTTTCTTTGAAAATATACAAAAAAATAATATGAAAAATAATTGAGAGCTAATATCGGACTTTCAATGCTGAAACCATTGGTTAAAAAGGATGACTCAAAGATCCTTAAAATAAAAAGTTGGTGTGGCATTCCACCTTTCAACTGAGTTCCTGTGCCACGGAAGTTGCTGACACGACAAAATCGACAAAATAATCCCACTGCCGAAACCCCAAGTGCTGAAATGCTGTAGATTTTGCAGCGCTCCATCAAAAGTTGTTGCCTCTAAGTACAACGGAACATTTCTAAAAGCAATTTTAGCAGCAACATTAATGGAAGAATTTTAAATTACAAAAATGTAAATAACTATTTCAATGACAAAAAAAAATTACGTCGATCAACTTCTGTTGTTCATTAATGCGATGGAAAAACTATTTATTAGGTTTGATTGAATCTAAATTACATTATTGTCGTCCTGTGAAATAATGATTTCTTATATGAATTCTTATATAAAACTATATGAGGGTTGTTGGAAAAGTTCGTGGACGATGTCAATATTCGTTATAATACTCACTTGAAATTCAATTAAGCACGATATAATAATGTAAAAATATTTGCTTTGTTGATGTGGGAAGTTTCATTCCATTCGATTTAAAAGAAATCAATTTACTTCATTTAAAATCAACATGTTTTGTACCCGCGGAGCACAATTAACGGTAATGTAACGTCAAAACATAGCGTCGAGAATTTCTAAAAAAAAAAAAATAAAAAATACTATCCCTGTAGATTACACGGTATAATCCAATGCCCACTCATTAAATCCTTTTTGTTTAATACTTGACATATATTTTTTTTTTAAGAATTACTCTCTTTGTGTAATTTCCTTTGCTATGGTTTTAATTTCTTTTATTACTTAACTCTGCTTTTATAGGATACGCAACTTTGAAGCGCCCATGTCTTTCCTTGACCTTCCAATTTTTTTAAGTTTTTGTCTGGATTTTTACAGTTAAATATAGAGTATCTGTCTCTCAAATACTGTCTGTACTATTTGTACTCACAGGCATAACTCGCTTGTGACATATTTTTTTTTTTTGATTTCTCCAACATTTTTAGATGTTTATACAGGGTTTTTCCTGAGTAAAACACAAAATTGCATCGCTATCTACTGCTCCGTGATGCTCTTAAACGTCATCGTTTTGTCGTTTTCAAGAAGGACTACCTATCCTCTCAAGTTGATTTCTATTCAACAAAGCAAAATATAAAGCCATAATTTGGTAAACGAATCGGTGTAGCAATTTTTAATTTGAATGTTTAGGTTGTTTTTCGTTTTTACTCCATTTTACAAAGAATATGAGTGCAGACATTATATAGTGTATTTTCTGTAACTTACTAAATTTTGACCTGCTCCGTGATCCGATTTTTGCATTTTTAAAATCTGGATAAGTTTGGAATAAATCATAATATCTTGGAATAAGAACTAGAGGTACTGTGGGCAATGAGCTCACTGAATGTTACCCCCGCCTCCAATGATGTCCATGTGTTGCTATATTTTGTTTTATGTGTAAAGAGGAATTACTCGTCCTATCAAATGTTATCCAAAAGCTTCTATATGTGACGCCATAGGTAAACGTATAATGGCAATGTCCATGTTTTGCTATGGGAAACCTAAAATATGTGTCTAATAAAAAAGTAAAATAGGAGGTGCACAATGGCAATATGTGATAAAGATTCTGTGAAAGTGTCAGTAAATTTCACTCAGTAGTATAAGAGGAGTTGCAGAGAAGAAATAAAGCGTAACAGACGGACGGACGGACAGACGTAGAGACGGACGGACGGAAATCCCGATTACTACATACCTTCCCACTTTTCAAGCGGGGGGTATAATAATACAAATCATTTAGATTAATTGTAAAAATATTTCTTCCAAATTTGGATAATATTTGACGTCAAATAAAAAGAATACGACAGTTGTCCACGATTTTTTCGAACAACCCTCGTATAATGGATTGTGCTTTAATTAAGTCGTATTGATCATAAAGTTGTAAGTTTACTGTTACATACAGATGTATTATCATATGATTATATATCAACAAAAAGAATTTCAAAACTGCAGCTCACATTGCTTTAAGAGGATGTATAACAGATAAACAAACAAAATACAAACACATGTACAAAGGAAATCCATGCTTCTGCAATCAATGTAATCGTGAGAAAGAAAATGTAATCTCATATATGTAAAGTATGAAGAAAGAATCTGTAGAACATATTAAAGTAGATCAATGAAGATCAAACAAGTTAAAAAAAACAAACTTTTTTTGCCTTATACCCCTACAAGGTTTTTTTTTGATTTGCCCAAACTCAGTTTGAAGAAATAATGCTGTTTTCGTTGATATTAACCTGTTATTAATTCTCAAATTTGCAAAAGGTTGAAAATTAAACGACTCAAACGATAGTATTTTGGAATTTCCCTGTAAACAGTAATGTAGAGAGACAAAATATTACAGTTTTTAAAGACCGTGAATTCAGTAGTATGTGAAAATGTAATACATTGATCATAAACTTACTTTGATCACATTTATCTCCCTTCCATCCTGGAGAACAATCTCCAGGGCATGAGCCATTCACATGGTGACATTGTTTATCATCGATACACTGTCCACATTGGACAGAACATCCTTGTCCATATTTACCAGCTTGGCATTCTAGATTATATATAAGACTCAAGTTGATGCCATGCAATTACGACAAATCTTTACTTTTTTCCATTCATATTTTTATTCATGGCAGGTCAACAGCCTGTTATTAAACTACTTTGAAAAATTGGCCATACTTTATTCTAGAGGAAAAAGAGAATGACTTATTTATATTTTTGTTCTTGTATAAAAGGCCAGTGTTGACCACGAAGAAGCATTGCATGATAATTTGAGAAAAGTTAACAAAGCTCAAGGACAGTGATCATTTTTGTATTGTCATTTTTTTCCCTTAAAAAACAAAATATTTTCATCTGTCTTTTACTGTCCTACATTTTTTTTTTGAAAGTTAAAATTGAAGTTTTGAAAATTTGCATTAATTGCGGTGCGTTAAATATCCACGAGTTTCACCTAAATATTCTCGAGTTTCACGACATTTTTTTTAACTCCCTGATACTTATTTTTATTTACTTCTTGAAGATGTTAGAAAGAAAACTTAATCGCTCAAGATTGTTTTCTACGAAAGTCGGTTGGTGCCAAAAACGCAAAAAACGCAAAAACGGGAACTATGGAACTATTTATATCTTAATTTATTTGTATGAAGCCGTTTTATTATTACATACGTTAAATACTTATGAAAAGAACATAGTATACCGAACTCTGTACGAATTCAGTATGGTCCCATCAATGGACAGTCACGTAATAAATGCATAGTATGTGTACTGAATAGAGGTAATAAACAAATTTGAATATCGCAAGGGCATACTCTAGTTAAAATTAAAAATTTAAGTTACCATTTGTTTCTGCATATTTTGTTCTATCTAGAATGTGCTGCTGCTTTAAATAAAATTCGCATTTAAAAGTTAAAATTTCAAGTTACTAGGCTTATGTCGAAATTTGTTTGACCTTTATCAAGAATGCTATGTCCTTATAAAGTCACACTCTCGATTTTAAGAAAGCAGCAGCACTTGTCAATGAATTCTTTACTGTAAAAATATACTTGATCTGCCTTTCACAGCAGATGAATTAGGTCATGTTGACCAAAATGGCATCATGTAGACAAGTTTGTTGCAACCATTTATTTAAGTAAACTATCGAATTCATATTTGAATTCGGTCCTATATCACACCTGGCCCTGCCGACAAATTGAATACCGCGCGTTAGCGTGGTTTGATAATTTGTCGGCACGGCCAGGTGTGTCATAGGACCGAAGACAACCCAAAATATGAATTCAAAACTTATATTTACATTCTTTAATTTTCCTCTTCATAATTTTTTATTTCGGTAATCTTTAATGTGAATTTAGCGCCCTTCAAAACTGGTGTGCTTTTCAGACGTTAGAGCTGTTTGTGACGTTTGTGACGTCGTAAAGTTATATAACGCAAACGAACATTGCGAGGAAAAAAAGTGACAAATTAATTTTAAATGCACATTCGCTGTATTTTTACGTCAATTCATCAGGTTTTTTTTTTTTAATTAAATTGTGTTAAACAATGTACATTTTGGTGTTCATAAAGTATTGAAAATGCATGTGTATTCTACCGGTACCGCGCGGTGACAAGGTTTCGCGTGTGTTATAGAAATTTGAACGTCGTAGATTTCTTATGTATTTCATGAAGAAAATTACACTGAATGTAAATATTTATTTATAAACTGTGGTCTGAGATTTAACAAGCAACTGTTTTAATGCATATATAAGATTTGATATGTTTATATTGTTAATACAGCTTAAAATTGCAAATGAATTGTTTTTTAGGTATTATGCTGAATAACTAATTTGTGTGTAACAATTCTGCGTAGTTTAAATAAGTGTTTTAAATAAAACAAAAAAAAAAAAAAAAAAAAAAAAAAAAAAAAAACAAAAAACAAAAAACAAAAGACAAAAAAAAAAAAAAAAAATTATGAAAAAAAACACGGGATGTTTTTCTTATTTAATGCAATTCTCAGTGCTTCATATTTTAATTAGGGTTTAAGCTTTTTTTGCATTAGAATCAAGTGGGTTTTATTCTTATTTTCCAACTCTTCTGCAACATAAATTGTAAAGATCGCTTATAACATTTACATGTTTAAAAATACTGTATGATATCTAATATATACAATAAATCACGCTTATAAAGAACACGCTAAAAGCCTTATAATAAAAGCCACGCTTAAAACATGTAAAAAGAAGTGATTTTCATTCCACAATTAATTCCTATCAAATGACTTAATTGAGCTAAAGAAAAACGCTTATAGCGAAGCAAAGCCACCACTCCCTTATATCCTTTTAAGCATGTTTTACTGTATATGGAGTTTTAGCAAAATAGTAGGAGTTTACCCCGATTAAACATAATACGTTCTTGTCTATACGTGTATACAATATACATGCAATTGAGCAACATCTTTTTATCATTTGCGAAAATTTCTCTTCAGAATCAAATTACTGAAAATGGCTTTGAAATGTACTTATTGTTACACCGAAACTTTCTGTTTTTAAATTAAAACGCCCAAAGTTTCCAACAAATTTATTTTGTATTCCCGTGTAACACTTTACACACAGGAGCCGACTGAGTAACTAATTGAACACAAAAATTCTACGCTAAATATTAAGAACTGCCCAACCTGCAGACTGTCAATCACTGCTAAATTAACCTGTTAATTGTGAACACTATGAATTCTGCGTTTTCTCGTGGCCAGCACTTCGGACATTCAATCCCCCTGAGACTCGGGTGATAAAAGTCAGCAATGCTGATACAAGAATTAAATTTCCCAGCCAAATCCTAATGAGCGGTCAAGACCTTATCACATAAACAGATCACTGCAGTCTGCAGCTTAGAGCAATTACTACAAATCAACAGATTAAGATAATATAAATCAAGCATTAATTATATAAACAATTTCACACAAAATTTCAATTTAACACTTATGCAATTAGCAGAAAATAGGATTTATTTTTGTACGAGTTGTATAAACAAACAAACAAACAAGCAATAAAAGAATTGACTCCTTTGTATAACAGATTATGTTCTTGAAGATGTTTAGAAAGTAAAATGAAAGTAGAAGGATAATTGATAAATTCATGAGGTCATAATGCATAGTTAATCGAGAAAATTGCATTATTTCTATAAAATATGCAGCGACCTGATTCCAAAATAATATTGGGTGGAATTTTACTTTTTCAGAAATACACAAATCCAACTACAATCAGAGGGAAAAATCTTTCTTATAAATTTTATGAATACCAGCAAATTTAAATCAAAATTTGTGTCCAAAAATTTATTGCATGATATAACATGTCTTGAATTTTTTCTTCTTTTAAGGGCTTTTCGCTTTTAGGCAGAAAGACCTATTGTTATCGTCTTATTTAATTAATTTTCTTAGCACTTTTTTCCTTCAGCAATGAAGGAGTTGCTTTAAAATAGGTATTTTGTTTTAAAATAACTAAAAAGCAAATGTGAATATCTCCTGTATGTATTGTTTTGGCCTTCCGGTTTAATTACTTCTGGTTTCTATTAAAGGAAAACTGAAATTTCTGAAGAAGCCAAAATCAATTTTTAATTTTTAATGTTCTAACGCCCAGGTTCAAGATGTAAATTTTAGAGAACTATTCCTATTCAAAAGTGATCGTAGTTGATTTTTAACCACAGATACTTTTTCGAGATATAAGACTTCAAATTTTTAAGAAGGGGCGATGGATTTTGTAAAAGTGGCAATTTACATTATTTAAATACTTTGAGCATTGAAATACGTTAAAACTAATAAGCGGAACATATTCTATACGTTTCGTATCAGCCCGAATAGAACTTCCAGTTTTATTGGACGTTAAAAATTCTCTATGGGAGTTTCTATGTTAAATTGGAATCGGTCATGGCGCATTTTCTTCTTAATTAATCAAGATATTTTAATGATATTTTTAACTTCAATTGACTTTGATACTGTTGCAACCTCATTAGATTATGAGAATGAAGTTCTGAAAAAAAAGGGATTTTGAGGGGGCCAAAATTTAAAACAGACCTCTGCCCATAACGTTTTTATTTCTTAATGAATTTTCAAATACTTTTCAGATTTGAGTTCAGCATAAGGAGTTTAGTTTTAAAAATGTGGACCGTGGGGTCACTTTTTGACGCTTATAAGAGTTTCAGAGACCTGAAAAACAGTACTTTTAGAGTTTTCTTGATTTCACCGCGTAATTAGAGTTATCGTTCTTTGAACGGTTGGCAAGCGTAGAAAGCGAAAGTAAGGTTTGGTCCTGTTAGCTGCGTAGCTATACTTTTTCATCATAGCGCTCTGCTAGACTGGCAATGTCATCCATGCCTTTTTATTAAATCTGTATACCACCGGTAGAGTATTGGGGTCAACTTTGTTGAAACACCTTGGCTTTTGGCTTTTCCCTATAACTAGAGGGGGCAGCTTTTCCCCTTTCATACTTGCACAGAGGGCTACAGTGATCCTTTCCTTAGATCTTTTCCCTCCAGCACAGTCGGTTCCTTTGATATAAAATGTTTGTCTGGTTGTAGATCTGTTTAAATAAAATAAATAAATAAATGATAATAAATAAATAAATAAATAAATAAATAAATAAATAAATAAATAAATAAATGAATGAATGAATGAATGAATGAATGAATGAATGAATGAATGAGTGAGTGAGTGAGTGTTTGAGTGAAGGATTTTTTTTACTTCTTTTTACTTTTTTTATTTAAACAAAAACTGACTATCATACATGTACCTATAGAAAAGGCCTGTTTCGTCCATATCAAAGATGTTCTCTGGTTCATAGTATGAGATAATCTCTGGAATTCTTTTCAACTAAGTCTGCACAAGACAATCGTCGACATCCCCCCTTTCGCCACTTTGTGTTCCAAACACAATGTTGTGTATCTTTATGAAAGAGGCCAACCATCCATTTGATGCTTTGAAGCTTTCATTTCCTAGATCTTTAGCGAATTTCAGAGCCTTCATTTTCAACAGTGGGCCAGTCACGTTTATCCGTCTTCCTACAGCATTTTGAAACCATTTCCAACTTAATCCGTTTATTTCTCTGGCGCTTTCTTTTCATGTCACCGGGGGCATTATTTTCAATATCCTTAATAATTTCGGATTTTTTTTTAAGTATATTTGTAACCTGTGTTTTCCCCACGTTAAACTTATTCGCAACTGCACGGGCACTTAGTCCCGAGTCCATTAATTTTATAGCTTCATGCCGTTCATTTAGAGTTAAAACTTTCCTCGTCGCTGACATTTTTTCGCATGAACAATATCACCTATTTTCATTGAGTTTATATATAAGACAAACACTGTAAATACATTTCAACAATTTATTAGTTTACCCATCCGTATCTGAACTCTTAATTAAATCGATCGATTTACCTTCTCTCACCTCGGGCGTATAATTATTGTTTACATTAGCTACCTGAATTTCCGTGTTTGAAAACCCCGGATGTAAATCATGTGACAATCCAAAATGGCCGCCTAACGCAAGTCGAAACCTACAATTCGGATGAAAAATGGTGACCGCTGACCGCGTTACATAGGTGACCGCCGAATAGAGTTACTTTATATAGGAATTTTCATTGGGAGGAAATAAAATGACCGCATAGGATAAGTGACCGCTGGATAGAGGTGACCGCTATGACAAGTTTGACTGTATCCCACAATGGTTTCTTTCATTTTGCTTCATCAAATATTACATCAAACATGAGAGATCTCACTGTTTTAAGATATTTGACTGAGGCTTTAGTACGAAACTAAAGTCGCTGCTAACTGTAATGCGTAGAACTAGAATACGGACGTGGATCCTGCAGTGTTTCGTAGACGGACTTTCATAAATTAAAGCCAAATCATGTCAAATTAGAAGGTACAGGGGAAAAAACGTGAATCCCCTTTCATGATCACAAAATGCACATTTTACAAGATGAATCAATCCTAAATAAAATTTAAAAAAATGTTTGTTTTTTTTTCTTTAGTTAGGGCTTTTCACTTTCGGCGGAAAAAAAGGGGAAAAATTGCCTATGGAGATTTCTTTGTTAAATTTGCAATCACGCAAGTTCCATTATCTAAGGAGTCATACAAGCAATTCTTGTGATATTTCACATGAATAATGACCCTAGCATTGTCTTCAGGTGGTTAAATCATGAAGCAAATTTTCTTAAGGATACAAACAAATTTTCTGATCTTCCGCATAAGAGAGTTACACTACATTTTTTTTCCAGAATTTGCAGTGTTTGGTTCTAATTTTATAAAACTGGAAATAGTAGTTATTGTAAACATGTACCATGTGCACAGAACGAAGTCCGGGAAATTTACTAATAAGTCCAAATATTAGCATTTAGGAATCTTATGGTATCTGAAGGGAAAAAAGAAGCAGCAAGGAATAAATGTAATCGAAATTGACGAAAATAATATTTGTTCGGAAAGTATTCATACAGACATTAGAGTAGACAACTCTTTCCTGACCTTGTTCAATAAATGTCATTTTTCTGTGTAAATGTTTTTTTTCCGTTTTATTAGTGCCAATAGGGTACCTAATTCCTTATTTTTTTCAAAAGTAATAACACTGTAAAGACTTCATAAAATATTAACATATTTAAGGATTGTTTGTAGACTTTTACATCAATTTTTATCATTTTTTTGGATATTGATTACATTTGGAAGATAATAAGAAAAAATGTTTATCTTACATAAAATATTTGACCTAAAATAATGATCTGCATACCTTTATAAATACAAGTTGTTCATAAAGATGGAAGAAAATAAATTAGAAACTTTTTAAGAAAAAAATGAACTAGAAACATACATTCTTTAACATTCCCCAAATTGTGGTGAATTGTTCAACCATGTAATTGTAATATGGTCGAAAATTTCTTCTTTAGTGAGAAGGGCTTCAGAATACATAAAGATAATTCACTCTCTGGGGAAGAAGTTTGTGTTATTTATCCTTGAAATAAAAAGAATATTTAAATATTCATGAAAGAGTTATGTCTCTGAGTAGACGTTGATGGATAAAGAGATGCGTTATGTTTCATTATTGATCTCATCAGAACTTCAAGCATAATGAACTTTTGAATTTTATTATGAAAAAAAACAAATTCACTTCCAGCTCGTTAATTTTTTTAGGGGTCGAAAAGCCCTCCGATTTTGTTGAACGACAAAAAAGATCAAGTTTTTTTTTATTTTCGCTTTCGTAGTTTTGAAATTAAAAAAAAAAAAAACTTGTTTGTTTTTCCAATTGCCCAACAAATGTTTGAGGATAATTGCATAAATAACAGTAAGTAACACTTAAAACAAGAATAAAAGTCAAAAATACGATAGGGAATATTCCCAAATAAGATACATGTAACACTAATATGTTTGTCCATCAATCAACGAGAAGAAAACCGTAACCTTTAACTTGGATTTCACATATATTTATATTGGAAAATTCGGATATGTTTGGGTATGACGTAGCGACCGGAAGTTACACAGTTTAAGGTAATCTCATTAGGCGGTATGTGTTGTATGTTATATTGATAACAGAGAGTTCCTGAGCTCCAGTCTTCTGTATCAGATATATACACAGAAAATCCAGAGAGTGTGCTGCCTTCTGTAGAGATATAAAAAACAAAAAAAATCAATCTTTTTAATTATTAAGTTTAAGTTTAGTCCATTCTATTTTTCCCTATGAAGGTTTTACCAAGTACTGCACATGTCTTCCATTACATGGTATATCATCACCTATGATCCCCTTCCCAAATCAATTATCAATGCAAATGCAAAATGAACACCAACTAGCTGTGACATGTAGCATTTACAATAAATATTCCAACCAGGGCAAGTGACTGTTTGATACCCTTTATATCCATTACCCAGAGTAATCCTTTATCTCTATTTACTAAGAGACGTAAAGCAATATGTGTCTGTGTGGAAAGGGGGGGGGGTACCGATGAGTAAAAAAGGAAACGAAACTTAGGCATGGAATGTAAACAAAAATGGAGGTGGCAAATGGAGCAAGCAGCCTTTAAAAATGTCCTCACTAAAGAAACACTCAAATGAGTATTCTCGTGTGTCAACCTTCTTAAGAAAAAACTGAGTGCATCACTTTGAGTCACAATCTTGATCATGTTATCTTTGCAGGTATATGTATCTGCTTAATTGCGTAATCTACTGATGAGCCCGCATAGGGCGACAGTGCAATATAGATTAAAGTTTGAGTTTTTAATTTTTTGGATTTCGTTTCATTGTTATAGATCTTCAATATTTTTAGGTGGTAATATCAGTGCAGGCTTATGCAAAGCAAAATCACCAAACTTTTTTTTTCAGGGACCTAAGGTAAAATACATACACTGGGAACAAAATATTTAGATGACAAACACTTCGCATTTTCTAGTGCAAACTTGGTGTCTTTCACAGCCAAAATCCTCTTTCAATCTGGAGGATACAGTCGGACTCTGGACCTTGACTTGAGTATTGATTATCGATGTACTTAGGCATTCACAATGAACGCATATACGATAATAGTTCATAGGTGACATATATTAGACTTGCATGCAAATGTATTTCTTTGGACTTGGTACTTGTATAAATATATTCATATTACATGTAGATATCAATTTCCGAGAACGTTTAAAAAAAAAAGAATATTGCGATACAATTTGAACCTGCGATGTAAAAAGAATGGTTATTGTGGGGGGGGGGGTGGGGGGGTGGTCCTTCTCATTATAGTTCACACAGTCAAACAGGTTTCTTGCAATTCAGTGACAGCATCTCTGTCTGTGTCTCACAAAACACGATTTCTCTTCCATTTTTTTTATTCAAAGTCGCAATAGAAAAAACGGAATCTGAATTGCTACACAAATTTACATATCATAGGCGTCGGTACCGGGGGCTGAGGGGCTAGGGCCTCTTTTCTGCCCTAATAGCCATAATATAGACAGTGAACATTGGAGCGTAGGTTAGAAATAAATTGTGCTGAGAGAATTTCGATATTAGCCCCCCCCCCCCCCCCCCCCCCCCCCCCGATTTCCGTGAAGGGCGAAGGGCAATTTTTTTTCGCTTTTTCAAGTTTTTGGTAACTTAGATATTTTTTCTCCTTTACTTTGCCCCCTTCCACTTTCAATTTGCTTTCGACACCAATGCATACACTTCCATTGTATGTTCCCACTTCGCTACCCGACCTTACATGTAATTCCCAGTCATTCTACGATAATGGACAAATTCATTATATAAATCATGAAAGAAATAACTGTTTCAAAAAGCAAAAACATAATTATAATTTTCTTAAAGACATATCATTGAATTTGGGGGAAAATTGTCCACAACTCTTGCATCGATTACTTTTTAAAAACAATTTTAATATTCCATTGTTTTTTAGGTAATGTTACGGAATTAATACTTGATCCAGTCCCATTATTTTTTTCAAAGAAAGTAAATATGACCAATTGTTTGTTTCTGATGTATAGTATAGACACAAATGTATGATTTATGAAGTCTCACATATCCAAAATTAAGTTGAAATTTCGGTAAAAATATCGTAACGAAGTTAAGGTTACGGAAGTTAATTCTACATTTTGTAATAAAAGTTAAAATTCTCTGCAATAGTTAAAATCAAAGCTTGTTTTAGGCTATAAAACAAATGTACGAAGAAGAATTTCGTTCCCCAAAGAATAAAAAAAAATTATATCTGTCATACAAAGTCCTTCCTGAATTACCATTTCGGAAGTAAACGTTTTTCTCCAATTCAATCTGTTATATCTAAAAAGGCATTGTCTTAAAAATAAATAGCTGACTCGCAACTAGTATTAATGATATAAGGTTTTTTGTAAATTTTAGCTCTTTTTGAAACCAGCAAATAATCTGTCCGTGAAATTTAGAGCAAACCAAGTACTGAAGTTAATTGATTTTTAGCGATATGCTATGATTTCTTATGAAAGAAGGTCCATGCATTTCTTTTTCGAGAAGTGGTTTGATTTCATTTTTTTGTTCAAGATAAAAAAACTTATTTAACATTCATCGCAATCTGTTAGGAACGCTTTTACGGCTGAGAATCCCGTCTTGAAATTTGTAAATAAATGAAGCGACATTAAGATTAGCAGTGGAAAACGTTTTCAACATTAGGCCTTCATGATGTTCATATCTAAACTTTAACTACATATATATCGGTAAATATCTAAAAAAAAAAAAAAAAAGCATGCATGTATGTTAAGATATCTTAGAGATGAATTCGATCTTAAAATTTATATTTAAGATATTATAACGGCAAATCTGTAAGTGACATGAAAAAAAAGAAATATATCAATTGTCCATGCTTGTTTTTGTAGAATGACTGTTCCGTGCTATGTCTCTCCCTGTGTATATAACAACCATGGTAACAGAAGGGAAATAATTCAAACGAAATTAAGTTTCCCGATTTTTTAAAATTTTAAATATCACAGTGTATATTCATTATTTTATTTTCATGTTCCTATACATTCATTTCATATCAGATAAAAATAAGGGTAAGAAAAATAATCGCGTCAGTTAAATGCAGTTTGTGTGTTAGCAAAAATATATCCTTCATCGAAATTTTAACTCCTTATATGTTTCGTCGTTGTGACAGCTTTTCCTTTCAAAGTACATTTAAAATACTAGCCTAAGGATTCGAAAAAATATTTATAAGTTTGTATAATAATTATATTTTTTAACTTTTAATAACAAATCCGAATAGTAAGAAAATGGTAACGACAATACCTGATTACTTGATTAATTATTCCAACTACATGTAGGAATGACACAAAATTCGACAGGGATTTCTGAAACAGTGGGTACGCGAAATCGGGGCGTTGGGTCAAGAACTATCACTTATATTCTAAAGCTAATGAAAATTCCCTTTATTACATGTTTATGGCTCAAAATGTTTCGTATTTTAACTCTTCTTTATAAATAATTCCTTTCAAAAATAAATCTGTTCCATATATTAAAAGAATCGATTTATTTTACACCGAGCTTATGAACGATTTCATTGTGTACACGTAAAACGTTAGATGACGTCATAGTGTTTTTTTTTTTTTGTTTTACTCGAAAAAGTTCCAATATTCAACAGCAAATATTTCTGTAACGGATGCTTTTCAATGTCCAATAGAGAAAATGTAGGGAAAATTCCCCGCTTTTAGGATATGGCATTCATTTTTTTTATCGTGTGCTGTAAGTGAGATACAGCCAACAGAAGATAGCACAAAATCACTCATTTATGCGTAATTTTACTAACTTCTCGCAATTATATTCAAAGTTCAATTCAAGTTTACAATAATTTCTTAACATCGCAGAGAAAAACTGATACTAGAAAACATGATGTGTTTCTTCTCTAGTTTCAGAAAATATCAACTGTTTTGTTGTATCCCAATTATTTACAAAACGCCAAAAGTTAAATCACTGTGATGCTGAAAATGCGTCAAAAGGCGCACTTGGCCGTTAACTCTTTACAACTTACTGATTTGTTATGCCGCATACACTTAATGTTCACGTCATAGAAATAGAAATCTACCATTTCCCCGCAAGCACCTTTTAGCGTGGTATACGTTTCTCTAAAGTAAAGCGCAAATAATATTTTGACGTAATATTTTTATACAAAAATAACTTTTCTTATTTCTTAAGATTTTTGCAAGTATAAAAGAGAAGGAAATTGCCATTAAATTTAAGATTACATGAACTTTTTAAAGTGCGTGAAAATGCGTTAGAAATAGGAAATGGTATATGCGTTAAAATGCGTGACTGCGGGGAAGGGGGTTAAGGGGTTAAGAGGCCTCATACACATGTAAATCTCGTGCGTGTTTGTCTTTGTGTCTGACGCTAGGGAGGCCAGATATGCATGCAAATCTCGTGTGGCTGCCGCTGTGTTTGACGTCAATTGGCAGGGACTGTTTAAATTGACATGGGAGTAATAAAATCTATTGATCGACGTTTTTGAAATCTTAATCTACAATTTTATTTCACAATGAAATGGAAATATAACGAATCAAGTTAGTAATGTATGCAAGGGACATACACGATAGCAGGAAACGTGGTATAATTTATGCATAATGGGCGTCCCACGGTTCCAATTATCGTCGATGTCTTAGCATACTAAATAAATATTTATAAAATATTGACCAATGTATTTTGTATGACAAATGAAATAAGAGTAAAGTAACGTAAATCTAAATGCTTACACCCCCGTGTAAGATTGAGATCGATGCTATATTTTTATTCTCCCCAAGATCCACTGTTAACCACGCCTCTTTCTGACCGGAAGCTGTCAGTGCACATTCCAGTAGGTATGTTCTCCTGTCTCCATCCACGGCCTTACCTGGTGCAAAAAATCCATTATTGTATCTACTACTGACCGTCACAGCTTTCCCCCTGGCAAGATTCTCTAAAATTAATATCTAAAAACTAATTTTTTCTTCATTTTCATCTTTATTGGCAAATTTTAAAACGCAACCCTTAATTGATGTTACTTGATTCCTGGTACACGTATTCTTTAATTACGTTAATTTGTTTTATTTTTATACACCATTTTATTTGTTCTGGTTACTTGTTGACTTTGTTTTTAAAAATTTTAATAATGAATTTTAAAATGTTTTATGTTTTCGTACGATTGAAACATATAAAAAAATTGAAAACCTACCATGTTGTTGAGAAATAAGAAGTAACTGGCTAAAGATAAGTAGAAAATTGATGATATCAAGGTCCATATTGTATTAATTAAGGAACACTTTCTCCTTTTTCATATTGATGGTATGAAGGTCCATAATGTATTAATGAAGAAAAACTTCCTCCCTGTTAATATTGGAACCATCTTCTCTTGTGAAATATCCCACGTTATAAAGTAAAATACTTCTGCTTTCAGATGATGTTTTTCTTACACTGTTTTAAGGACTGCATTCATATATAAATGGTTCATAAAAAACTTTTTTCTTACTCCCGGAGCTATAAAATATTTAAATCATGCTTCTTTGTTAGTTTGTCAATTTCCTGTTCGGTGAACAAGTATCTACAAATATGAAATGTTTGAAACCACAAATAGGAAGGTAAATATCAAACTACACCCAAATCTACAACTACATGATAAACACATTTTCTTAATTTTTCAAATGCATTGTAGATCATATATAAAGCAAATATAAAATATAAATATAAATCGATATTTTCCGATTAAAACATCATCCACGTTGAAAAAAATGATGTTCATTTAGGTGTTTTTGCTTGTTTAAAAACAATAATGATTGTGTTTATAACCTTTACAATTTAATTTTTTTCCTCCGGAATCATGGCATCCCATTAATTTATGATACATGTACATTGTAGTTAATTATTTCTTTTTCTTTATAAAACTCTTTTACGGAAATCGTTAGGAAAGCCGACAATTGTATTAACCTAGGGCAATTCGGAAGGTTGAAACATATAGAAACATTTGAAATAGTAATTTTGACATTCTTGGTGGTTCATACTGTTCATATGGAATTGGAGAAATGAGTATAGAAATAAAAAGATTTATTTTAAAGTACAAGTAATTTTCAAATCTCTCTGCATTGTTCAAGCTTGACATCAAATGAGGATTCTTGTAAACATAAAGAATGAGTAACTTCTATCTGAAATCAGGGATTTTTTTCAAATCACATAAACAATATGATAATGCTTAAAGTGTAAATAGATTGAAAAGGAATTCAAGTATGACCTGTGCTGCTGTGTAGTTTTTAAATGTCTTTATAGATAATTGAACTTAGTATCTAAAATAATTATTTTTAAAAAATATTTTTTACATATCAGCTTAGGAGCAGCAGGAATTGTCAATGTTAACTCCATGTTTTTTGACAAAACTTCACGCATTTAACTCATTATTTTAACTTAGCCCATTTTTATACTTCTGTCTTAACTTAAAATGTCTTCAATCTATTTAAATGAAAGAACAACTTCTTGTTGAACACTTACAGATTTTTTTTATTAAGCTTATCTGACTCGAAGACGCAGATAAGATTTTCTGATTACATTTCGTCCAGCTTCCTTCCGTTTATCTGTCTTTAACTTTTTACAATTTGAATTCTTCTCAATAATTGGGCCAATTTCAATCAAACTTGTCACAAAATATTTTTTTTTTCGAAAAGGAATTCAAATTTGATCATAAGAAGTGCAACCACACCTGCATCTCAGAGAAAAGTTTTGAAAAAACAGCGTTTTTTTAAGAATCTTTTCAAAAATCACAACCCTTGAAAGTGTGGCAACAGCATGAAATTATCCTCAAGAAGTGTAGATTCAATTTGTTAATCATGACGCCTGAGGGGGGAGGGGGCACCATAGAGCATGTCATTATGATATAGGAATAAATTGGATAATCTCCTTCTCAATAACAACAATGATTTGATTACTCATATTGAAGTGTGAGCATCCTCAGGTAATGTAAATAAACCTTTGTTCAAGCAATGACCCCGGAGGTTATGAGAGACTGCATTGAGCGATACAATTTTTACGTAGAAGTATATAGGTATTCTTTTCCTCGAAAACAGCAAATCCATGATAACCTATATAAATTAAATATGAAAGCATACAATGGGAAGTTAGGATCAACTTTTTTCAGATCATCACTCCCGGTGATCGTGAAGAGCCACAATGCAGGAAAATTTTATATTTTGTACAAGAACAATGTTTTACGAAGCAATAGATAATTTTAACAAATCAAAGCCATTTTTAGTCATATAAATTTAAGTTTACTTAAAATTTTTTATTGTAATCAATAAGTGTCCTCCTTGAATGTGAAAGTCTGAAATACTGTATAGCTGTGCTTTGTAATGGTAATTTTGTTCCATGTCTTACCGTGGTAGGAGAGGCAGAGATTGACCAATCAAAATCTGACCAATCAAAATCTAACAAATGAAATTCTGACTATGCGGTGCGTTACTCTATCTTTTCGCCCATCTACATCCTTGGAGGACGGACGTTGTTTCAAAGTTTGTTATTTACCTCCTGCCACCCCGCCTCCGCCATCTTTGTTTGTTGTTTAAATTTATGTTTTAGCGTTTTCAGACCCATTTTCATGATTTTTCTTTTAAATCTAAGTGGTAATTACTGTAAATTTGGATTATCTCCCTTTACAAAATTGGTTTTATTTCTCATCTTGATATCTTGTGTCTGCTAAAAATTATATGTCATTATTAATAATACTTTTGAGAATTTCAAACAAATTATTAAACGTCACAAAGGTGGCAACACACGACAAACTGTTTCACAGACTTTTTACTCTTTGAAGGAGGATAAGATAAGGTGTTCTAGCGTTGAAAGGAGTATGGAAAGAAATTAACCAGTTGATGGGTAACCGGGGTATCAAAATACTTATTGCATTAAATAAATGTATATAGTGTATTTTACGTTAAGAAACACAATGGGGAAAATGATGGTTTGTTAAGCAAAATAAAAAGACATATTTTATATAAAATCATATTTTTCTCAAGATTGAGTCAAAAAAAAATTTTTTTTATCATTTTCATTACTACGGAAGCCCGTTGGTGCCACGTATGAAAAATATTTAATCTGGCGGCCGCCGCTTATTAATTGGCGGCCGCCACCTATATATCTGGCGGCCGCTACTTATTATTTGGCGGCCGCCACTTATGTCTCTGGCGGCCGCCATTTATTATTTGGCGGCCGCCACATAAATTATTTTGCAAAAGGTGAGTGTTATTGGGTTAAGAAGATGGATGTTGACACAACCGCTGCTTATTGATAAAAAAGTAAATGATAAAAAACGAATTCTGAAATATTGGAACACCATTCTTGGAAATCCAAAATGCAAAACTTCATTTAATTATCAACCAATCATAGCTTACAGCAAACACCATGATTTATGTCCGTGACCCCTGATGAGGCTTCTTAATAATCGAAACACTCTACAAATACTTGCATAATTCAAATCAAATATTAATATGCTCTATGCAAAAAACATATCTATTAGAAGTGTGGATTGGAGTGTTGGTTCATAATAAATCTCTTTCAAGTTTGGATGATTGATGTTGCTATTATAATTTTTACACTGTATCCACCTCTTAAACCACACATTAAAACATGCGCGCGATTCAGGAAGCCAGGTGTTATCTGGCGGCCGCCAAATATTATGTAGCGGCCGCCAGATATATAAGTGGCGGCCGCCAAATATGTTATAAAGCGGCCGCCAGATAAATTATGTGGCGGCCGCCAGATATTATATAGCGGCCGCCATAAAAACTATGTGGCGGCCGCCATATATTAAGTGGCGGCCGCCAGATATATAAGTGGCGGCCGCCAAATAATAAGTGGCGACCGCCACATAATTATGGGGCGGCCACCAAATAATAAGTGGTGGCCGCCAGATAAAATATTTTTCGTACGTGGCACCAACGGGCTTCCGTACATTACCGACTTCAACGACTTCCATTCTTACAAAAAGAATTATTTAAGATAATTCTTTATATATATATATATATATATATATATATATATATATATATATATATATATATATATATATATATATATATATATATATATATATATATATATATATAAAGAATTATCTTAAATAATTCTTTTTGTAAGAATGGAATATATATGGATGCATAGGTTTACGAAGACTTTCTAAAAGGAGGTACGTTACAGACAAAAATAAAATGATAAAAGAAGAATGTCAGCTATCCCTTTTAAAATGATCAATGTATGAAAGTTCTATGGTCGATACAATGACCGTAAATTCTTGAAAAAATGAATCGTGATATAATAAAAAAAAAAGCACATAAAACCTGCCAGTATTATCATAATTAAGTTGTATAAAGTACAGGAAATCTAAACTGTATTACTGCTTTGATTCTCGTTCTCTTGTTTTCATAATTTGAAGGAGCAAACCTATTTTTCCGAAATACCTTTTATGAAAGGTGAATTAGCTAGACGTAACAAGATAAGGCCATTGTTTTTTTAAAAGATTATTTGAGGATTATACTTGAAGGCGAACAGCACTACTGTCTAGTTTATTTTCGAATAGATTCATAATTCGGTTGCAGTCTTAACCATACAGAACAGGAACTCATCACATTTCTAACAACAAAAAAAAATCAAAAATAGTTGTCTTGGTCAAACACGCAATAGAGAAGCAAACAGAAAAAATACAAATATTGCAAATTTTACTTTGAACAGTCATTTCAGAATAATCTGGTTTAATAACTTAAAAGTCAATTGAGATTAATGTACTCTGTTCCGGTTTTGATTTCTGAGTTCCCTATCTCCATATAATGAGAAGTTTCCACCTCTTGATATTCAGGAGATACAGTCGCATGGATACCAGCTAGTATACTCGTTGTTGTCTTTTGTTGTTATCGCTAGTTCGTAGTCGGGGTTATTCTTGTTGTTAGGTTTAGGGGACTGCTGTTTTTTCTTCAGAAAAAAAACAAACAATACTGTCATCATTAATATCACAGCCACAGATAACAATCCAATGACAATCAGAGGTGGTGTGGTCCAGGTATTCCCGCCTGTTAAAAAAGGAAATAATGCATGAATTTTCATTGAATGACAGCTTATTTATTTACAGTAACTCACACTTATAACAAACATTCATGAATTGACGCTTTCAGCAAATTTGCTTTCAATTTCTTCGACTTTACAATATATTGTAACTTAACTGATATAACGAATAAAGCTTAGAATGAAGCAAGATCTCTCTTCAATATCAAGTATGACATATGTTTTTAACATTTATAACTTGACTACAGACATCCCTTGCTTTACATACACTGGTATAACTAATATCAACAACACTTTACATAATTTTATAAAGGAAAGCATTGGAATGTTTCCTTGCAAATAATCTGAACCGTACAAATTTCATAGAATAACATCTATACTTGTCTGGTAATCAATGCTTTACCTATAGGGTGAGACTAAATAGTAAAAGGTTGGCTAAGATTGGGCTTATGCAATTTGTTTTTTCATACATTCAATACGTAATTAGGGTTTTCAAAGGATTTACAATTCTTTGATTGTTCAATATCATATCAAGTGTAATTTAAGAAGTGCATTGTTTGTTTGTTTCTTTTTTTTTATAATGCCATTTAAGGAGAGTTACAAAACAGCAACAATTTGAAGAAAAGTGCAAAATAAAAAGTCTTTGAAGAATGTGTATCTATTTTTGAATAAAAATTCTTCTTGAATGCATATACTATGTGCTTGCGGACGTCCGAGTCAATCAAACTAAAATAAGGATATAACGTTGGACTTTTGCGACGACACTTGACTTTTTGCACGACGGGTTTCTTTTACGCAAGGAAAATAAACGGGAGCTCTCGTGTGAAAATAAAATATTGATCTTAACATTTAATAAAACGATAAGAACGGGCTATTTCAAAGATCACATTACGTTACCTAGGAAGGAAATCACAAATTTTCCACCTTAACATCCTGCATTGCAGTCTTGACTACAGACCCTGAGACGTGCTACTACATGTAGCCCACATGCTCGCTGAACTAACGGTACAAGAACGCTACACGATTTGCACGAAACGCTGCACGGTTTACACGAAACGCTACACGATTTGCAGGAAACGCTATGCACGAAAGGTTGCACGGTATACACGAAAGGCTTTGTATACGATTCACACACGTTTTGGACTCGGTTTGGATTTTCTACTCGGAATCTATCGGACATTATTACGGTTTTATTATTAAAATATTTATTACATCTCAATCTCTCACAACTAGTTTAACAGCTGTTTAAATTAAAATTCAGTAAACAGGAGTAATATATAAACGGATAGAAATATTCAGTACTCTGACAGTTGTAATTAATTAATAAATAATTGCCAATAAATGATCTTATATTTATTTAACTAGTTGTATAGAGATAGAATACCAGTCAGTGTCTTCGCAAAAGTCCAGAAGTTTATCTCTAAAGGACTTTATCTTGTGTAATATATTTCATGAATATATATCTGTGAAGGAAAATTGAACAAAAAATATTTTACATAATAAAGTTAAGCTGAAAATGCAGAGACATTAAAATACTTAAATTGCCAATTATAACCCCCCCCCCCCCAAAAAAAAAACAGTCAAGGAATATTTTAAGATAAACAGCATTATAATTAGACTATTCTTTTGAATATTATCTTAAAGAAATTCAAACGTTGAAAAAAAAATCACAATGTTTTTAGCAATATCAACCAAGCTTAAATTATCCACTCTCTACAGTTTACATTTCTAAACGATCTTTAAATCTCAAATATAAAATCAATTTTTTGTAGATGTTTCTGTATCATTCACAAAGCATTTCACTATTATCATGATAGGGAGCACACGGCGGGATAATCTCTCCTCCATGGCACCTGATTCCACCTTTGATGTTTCGGGGATCCGTGTTTGCTCTGCTCTTATTTTGTATTGTTTTATGGACTTTGAAATTAAGTACTGTTCGTTATCTCCATATCCTTCTTGTATAAACAACTATGGATCATCACATATACCTGTACTTGAAGCAGAATTGTCGTCCGCAACTTCTGTTTCCCAGAAAAGTCCTGATCTGCCATCAATACACCCAATACATCGACCTGTTGTAGGATCACAGAGCATTCCCCTGCAGAACTCACTGCATGTCATATTACACTGTCGTCCATAGAAACCTTGGTCACATTCTGCAGAAGATTAGCACATAAAATAAATGTTTAAAAGACATATCCTATCGCTCAAAACCCACTAAAAGCTTGATATATCATAAATTTTGTGTTCTTAATCATATAAATTTACATCGTAGATGAAGCTAACTATAATTTTTGTTGTTAATGCGCAGTAACTAATGTATGGTACCGTTGAAGAGGGCAACATATCCTCTCTCCTCAGAAGTGTTAAATCCATACACGGATACATAAAGTATGCCTCGATTTCATTAAAAACAATTTTACATGTGCAAACATTATAGCTTTGACATTTCTTTACCACATCTACATGTATCTTTTATCATTCGAGGTACAACAAATTAAGGATCATTTATTTATTGAACGATTTTCTATTCATAAAATTGACTTTATAGCAGAAAAGTATCATGTATCCATTTATGAAAGCTCAAAAATGCATACTTATCAGTGTAACATTTTTTCCCCCTTTTTTGTGATTAGCTAGATTTAGTAAGACTTAATTAATACTTACTTAATACTTACTAGTAGTGAAAAAAATAAATGATATATATATGAATGTTGGTATTAATTTTCCATTTCATGAAGATCAAAATAAATGACAAAAATATTGTTAATTTAATAAATGTTCAAAAACATTCTATAGCATGATATTTCAATAAAAATCTCAAATACAGGATCAATTTTATTCAGTCTACTATGGATTTTACTTTACTTCAACAATAAACAAAAATAAGATTGTATTGATATTAAAAAGACAATTGTTTGAAAATATTCTGAAAAATATTTTGATAAAAAGTAAACCCAATAATTTGCAAATAAAGATTTATCGCAATTTTCCAAGATTACAAGTATTGAAATTAAAATACCATCAGATGTCCTCCCCGCCCAACCCTTAATACAGCCATCAAAACACTCCCCGGTTACTGCTTCACACGATGTTATGTTTTTACAGTTAGGAATGTAGCAAGGAGTATTACAATTCTGACCAAAGTATCCATATCGACACTCTACAAAGAACGACAAACACCACATTTTGAATATTTTGTAGAGAAAACAAGGATCACTGATTACTTGTTATTTTTGTACATATACGATCAAATTAAACTAATCTTAATAACCTAAATGCATAGAACTTAAAAACGCAATCAAAAGACCAGGAGTAAGATATTGGTCCTAGATCGCAGGTTCGAAACCACTGTTCGAAAACTGACGTCTAAATTAAATGAAACAGCAAAAACTGAGGTCGTGTGCCGCCAAGTTGCTGACACAAAAAATAGATCCCACTGCTCAAAGGCCTTAAGGAGGCTCATTACACCACTTTTTGATGACGTACTACACAAAAAAAATAAACCTCCATTGTGTCGACCGGTTTCCTCTGGGGACGAATTGTACAGGTACCTCTATAATATGACCCTGACCTTTAAAACGCTTTAAAAATAGATGAAACATGCGGTGTTATAAACAGTCAAATCAAAGTAACGGATTCATTATGCATAAACCAAGAAGAATTGCTTTTAAGCAGAAGCAAAAGAAAACAACTGTCAAATCTTCGCCAAACAAGTAATGTCAATTTCATAGTAATGCAATGAAGCATGCAGTGAGCTCCATCAAAGTTTGTATGGAGGAAATTCGAGTTAAAATCTACAACCTTGTTGAAATTAAAAAGTTATTTACTTGCACTATTTACTGTGTTGGTGTTTATTTATATAGTTGCTTTATTGATTTAAATGTATACAGTGGCAATTTAAAGCTTTGTTCTGAATTTTAGATGGAATGTCAAACGTTCCTTAGTGTTTTGAGTCTTGGGTAATTAGGAAAGATAACTCTTGAAAGTAGACTTTTTATACCAAATATTTTCAAATTGGATTTTTCATTTCGTTCAAACATTCTTCATTCAGTTTGACACATGTAATTCATTGAAATACATTCCTTATGTCTTCAGAACTCATTTTCTTGATGTTTTATGCATAGATTAAAAAGATAATGACATTAATTGTTTTTTAGGAGAAACTTATTTTTTCTAATAAAATTATTATCAGGTATTATGAGGTATTTTCAATGTCTATACTTGTCTTAAGAAGATGCCCATTATTTGACACTGAAAGTTCTGAAATTCTTTTAATAATGAACTTGAAATGAAACATTTAACTAAAATTAGACAAAAACTAAAAAATTCTAGAAAAAATATTTCTGATATCAATACCCCCATCAGGATATTTGACATCTACATTATAAGTGGTGCTGTATTGAAATCTAAAATAAACTGTTGATGTAATGAGCCACCTTAAGTATTGAGGTGCCGTGGATTTTGCAGCGCCCATTCACAAGTGATTGCCTCTCAATACGAGTGCGGGAGGTTTAACAAACAGACTAAATATAAACACATGTACAAAGGAAATGAATGCTTTCACAATCAATGCATTAGTGAGAAAGAATATGTAGTATCAAATATGTAAACTGTAAAGAGAGAATCTGTACAACATTTTAAGGTAAATCAAATTAATGTCATGCCAGTTTAAAAAATTATTCATTTTTTTTAATTTGCCTTTTACCGCTACAAAAGATTTTTTAGCCGCCGAAACTCAGTTTGATTGATTGATTGTATGTTGTTTAAAGTCCCTCTCGAGAATTCTTTACTCATATGGAGACGCCACCACTGACCAGTGGAGAGCTGTAAATTGTATCCTTTGCTCGGCACTCAGGGCCATTGAGCAGGGAGGGATCGTTTCGTGCCAGCACCTTCAGCGACACGAGACCTCAGTTTATACGGTCTTATCCGAAGGACGGGTCTTGACGTCCCATGGGTTTCGAACCCTCGACGTAAGGATTAACTCCTTACTTCCCGACCATATAGCAGACGCTTTAACCACTGCGCCACGCAGGCGATCATTCTCAGTTTGAAGAAATAATGCCGTTTCCTTGATATACCCTGTAATAAATTTACAAAAAGTGAAAAAATGTGAAAATTACACGAAGATAGTACCTCAGGAGAATTTCCCTGTAGACGGTAATATGGAAAGACAAAATAATGCATGAATACAATTTTCAAAGACTGTGAATTTAACAGTATGTGATAATTTAATACATTGGTAATTAACTTACTTTGATCACACTTATCTCCTCTCCATCCAGGAGAACAATCTCCAGGGCATGAGTCATTCACGTGGTTACATAATTGATTTTCAATACATCTCCCACATCGGACAGAACATCCTTGTCCATATATACCAGCTTGGCATTCTAGAAAATATATAAAACGAAAGTTAATGCATTGCAATTATGACAACCATTTACTTTTCATTTATGTTTTTATTCATGGCATGTCAACAACATGTTATTAAACCTCTTTACAATTTTGGCCATACTTTATTCTTGAATCAATGGAGAATGAATTGATTATATTTTTGTTCTTGTATAAAACCCCAGCAATGACAACGAAGAAGCATTGCATGAGAATTTGAAAAGTGTTAAGAAAGCTCAAGGACAGTGGTTATTTTTGAATTGTCATTTTTTTTTAAATAAACAACACATTTTCATCTGTCTTTTGTCGTTTGAAAATTAGCATTAATTGCCATGCACTAAATACCCGTGAGTTTCGCAACGTTCTTGAACTCGCAAATACCTATTCTATTTATCCGTTGAAGATGTTAGAAAAAAAAACTAATCGTCGTAGATTGATTTCAAACTGTTTTATCTTACTTTGTTTTAAATGACCATGTGATGCAGTATATATGCATACTTAATATCTAAGCACACTTAACAAAGTTGTAACATCAAACTATCATGTAAAGGGTTTCCCGCTCCCTGAACAGTCTACTCACAGTCTGCCACAATACCTACACTTTGGAATATTCTACACTACTGATATTTTGTTTGTTAATATAGAACATTTTGATAATGGACAGTAGTCGACATAAAAATCCAATAGCAACAAAAGTCGTTGACAAGAGCACAAAACCGAAGTCTGGAAATTAGAGACATGGGATCGGGTGCCTAGGACATGTAAGCGGTCTCTTCTGACCGTCGCAATGTCCATGGCTCCTACATATTGAACAGATATACAAACTTTTTTCTAAGATTATACCAGTATAATATATGCGTTTGTTTTTCAAAATACTTTAATTTTGAATTTATAATTAAAAGTATTTGAATATATTAATTTTGTTATGCGTGGCCAAAGCAAGACTCAGTTTCCATTGTAATCCTCCACCCACTGTTTAAGTGTCTAAAAGCATATTACACAGATACCTGTTTCACAATACCGCCCAATGTATCCATCGTTACATTCAAAACATTCTCCAATCTGAAAATGGCATGTGTTATTCATACAGTTCGGAGGACACCGGGTGCAGTTTTCTCCGTGAAATCCCAGGTCACATCCTGAATTACAACAAAACCAAAAATTGCTGCAAAACCAGAACTACTAACCGATTTTCAAGGCATAACAATGAGGAAAAAAATAACATAGTGTCATTTCAAGTTCAGAAAGGATTCATATTAAAAGCAATGTAGCAAATAACTTTCCAAAGAATGAACTTGACTTATAGTTAAAAAAAAACTTGTTTAAATACCAAAACAAAACCAAAAAAAAAAAAAAGAAAAACAGTACTAGATTTTTTTTCTCATTTAATTCAATTCTCAGTACTTCAAATTTTACCTCTGGTGAAAGCTTCTTTTTAAATAAGAGACAAGTAAGTTTTATTTTCCTACTCTTATGCAACATAAAGAGTGGACATAGCTAATAACATCCACATGTTTAGAAATACTACATATATCATAGATACATGTACAATAAACCACGCTTATAGAAAACACACTTTTAATAAAATTGATGTTTAAAGCAAATCAATTTTCATTTTTATTAGTTTTGATCAATTAATGGTAGACTTTATGGATTAAAAGAATATAGCTTATAGAGAAACAAAGTCGCCAGTCTCTGATACTTATTTCGTTTTAAGCATATTTTACTGTATATGAAGTTTTTGCAAAGTAAAAAGAGTTTGACTCGACTGAAGAATAAATGTTCTTGTCTATATTCAAATTAATAGAGCAACATCCTTAATCCTCTCCGAAAGTTTTCTTTTCCTGAAAATGGTTGCGAGATATACTTATGAAATTCACAGAAAATTAAGATTATTTTATCATGGAGGGCGTTGAACAAACAAACAAGCAATCAAAGAATTGAATCATTTCTGTAAGAAATTGTGCTCTTTACAAATGTTTTTTTAAAAAAGTAAAATCGGAGAATAATCGTTATTTCCATAAAATGTGCAGTGACCTTGGTTTAAAATATATTGAATGGAACTTTACTTGTGCAGAAATACACAGATCCAACTAGAATCAAAGGGGAAAAAATACTATCTTCGGACACTATTGGAATGCAAGCATATTACAAAACAGAATCTGTGTACATAAACTACATAAAATATTACTCTTTGAATTCTAACACTCATTCGAAATCGTGAATGTCCAGACCTTTTTGCATATATTATATATATTTTATTTTTATTTTTGGTAGTTTTGAGATTTCGAATAAAAGCCATCGTTTTTCTTTTCTTACTGTCAAGCAGTGGCTTTTTAGAATTGTTTCGAATAAGAGCAAGTAACACATGAAACAAAAACACAGGTAAAGAGTAAAAAGTGTGATAGGGATTACCGATATTCCAAAAATAAGGTAACACTTTTTGTATATCCATCAATCAAAGAGAAGAAAAAGTTACCTTTAACTTCGATTTCACATATATTTATATAGGAAAAAATCAGATACGTTTGGGTATAATGTTATATTCCTTGTATTGTAAACAGTGATGTAGCGACCAGAAGTGACACAGTCTTGGGTGACCTCATTAGCCAGTATTTGTTGTATGTTATGTTGATAACAGAGAGTTCCTGACCTCCAGTCTTTTGTATCAGATACATGCACAGAGAATCCAGAGAGTGTGTAGCCTTCTAGGGAGAAATGACAAAAAAATGAATCATTACAGATTTCTTTTTAAATCTATACATTAATACTGTTGATTAAATTACATTTCAACAGCTACTCCATCAAACCTACTTTGACATTTTACAGCTACTTGTGATCTTGAGGGACAGCAAGATGATCCTTTTGGGCATGCATTTATGTTGATTTCATTGCCCGCACAGTTTAAAACATTTTCATAAAAATCACTCGATGATATATCTACAGCTGTTATAAGATGGATTATCCCTAAAAATAACAAATGATATTTTTTCTCAGAAAAAAGCATATAAAGAAGAAAACAGAAGCAGAATAAAAAAGATAATTATAAGAACTGAATGTATCTTAAATTATATGAAAAGTACATCAATTTTTCTTGATGGGAGGATTTTTTTTTCATTCAAAATGAGTTTTAAAAGTAAGAAAGTACGAATAAAAGCACATACGATGTTTAAAGGTCATAGGATACAATTCCTAACACCATAATTTCACTTTTTAAACCCAAAGCTACATATGAAAGAATGTTAAATTAAGAGTAGTTATATTTTCTGGCCTTTCTTCTGCTGTGAAATAGAGATAAAGAGTATCCCACTTGTTACTTTTCTTACCCACTTGTTACTTTTCTTACCCGCTTATCGTTCTTGATTTTGTGGTTTTATGACGTCACAAAGGCCCGCTGATGCAAACGGATCATTGGATATAATGTACATCTACTCTATTTTATCAAGTTAGTTATATTTTGTTTTTGTGAATATAAACGCTTGTCTGTGTTCAGATAACTTATATGATGTCGTAGTTCCTTCATTTCAGTTTGAACAAGTCGTTAATGAATAACGGCAACTGAAAAACTGGGCTTTTCTTCGGAGGATGACCCTGCTGAATATCATATAACAATATATATTTTTTTTCTTAATAGGCAACGACGTTTTTTTTTTTTTTTTTTTTTTGTTTGACAGTCGTTTGTACTAGCTAACTCATAATATACGAGTTTGAGTTGTTTATTTCTTGTACTAGTTGTTTAAGACCATCTGGGAAAATGTTAAATTTCAAGAATTTTCTTTTACAAAAAAGTATGTAAAATCGAAAAACACGGAGGAGGGGGACGGGGGGGGGGGAGAGTAAGAGACAGGAGATGGGTAGAGTGTTGTACATAAATAAGTAAATATAAATAAACGCTGTCAAACAATGAGAATTGAATGAATTGAATAAAACATTAACACAAAAAAAAAAATTGTTTAACTTCACATTTAAAAAAAAAAAAACATAAAAGCCACAGGCCCTATGATCATATAGGTAGCGCATTCACTAGGTCTATATTGTCCAGAAAAATTGAATCATTGACCACGTTGGACTCTTATATAAAAGTGAATTAATTCCCACTCTCATATACATAGGTATTTCTCTCTATCGATTAATTGCTTCTATCCTTTCTCTTAATCGGTCGAAGTGTCAGACGATGAGAATAATCACTGACTGATAAAACATGCTTAAGGTCTTGCAAATATGCGATTAAATTATAAAAAAGAAATACTAGCCTGTTTGAAGATCGTGTGATTATATAAGGTTTCAGTCATGATGATGATATTTCTTAAAATTAAGCTGCAAAATGGCATGACAGTTTGTAAACATTGCATAGCATTGAACAGCGACTGGGTCTTTCTGACGTCATAGGCTAAGGGAGATAAGCAACGTAAGTCAAAGCTCGTTTACCCGACTGAGTAATTTTCATCAACTGGGTTGTTGCTATCTTGCAATAAAAAAGCTGAATAACATTTTCAGTCTCATTTTATCAGCTCAGATAAAGTTATTGCCGTATGTAACTCAATATGTTCAGGTATTTGTCTCTTATGGCCTTAAATCTAAAGAATAAAACCTTCTTGCTTAATGCAAGGAATGAAGACCTAGGTTTCATTTTGTTATGCACAAGTTACATTTTAAAATAGAATAAAAATGCATTGAAAGCATTCGTTGATGATTGTTTTGTTTTTAATACAGTCCCTGAAACGTTCTACTTTCCCATTTTTCCGTTCGCTCACCGTTCGTTCACCGTTCGTTCAGCGTGCGTTCACCGTTCGCTCTTCGTTCACAGTATTGCGTTCACCGTTCACTGTGCGCTCGCGTTCACCGTTCACAAAACGTTCACCGTTCGCTCTTCGTTCCGTTTACTTTGCGTTCACCTTGCGTTCACCGTTCACTTATCGTTCAGTGTTCATTCGGAACTCCGAAGTGAAAGGACTTATCTTTTAGATGGTAAGGATTTACATGTTTTTTTTTAATTAAATAACTTAGATATCGTGTTTGAAGAATAATTATTTAATTGCAAAAATTATCTATGATATTTATATTTCTATTATTATAACTCCGCTGTTACTTATTTCATGAAATTTCCCTGGAAAATAATTAATGCATTAAGTACCTACATGTATGTAGAACGATACTAAAATATTAACTTCAAAAAAGGCAATGTACAAACGTTTCACGCACGGCATCAATTTAATTTAATTTTAAAGAGGACAAATGATTAACGGATGTATAGTAATCAATCCAAGTCTTTTACAGAACAAGAATATATAAAAAAAATTATTTCTACAGTAACACGTATATTTAAACTAAATGTAGGTTTGAGAATTATGAACAGTACTGCAAATATTCAGTTAATTAAATATCTTTAGAGATAATTAAATTGATGTTGTGGTTTTAAATTGTAGAAAAGACCAACTGTTTAAAATAGTCTACTACATGTATTAGAGAAGGAAAATTCCTTGCTTCACTGTACCTAAACATATGTTTAAAAATATGTTTTTTGCCCTTCCTTATATTTAACACCCCCCCCCCCCCCCGGTGCCTTTTCTCCCGAAATAAAATTCTTATTGAGTTTTTACAGTTTATTTTAATTTATATTTAATTTTTATTGTAACACAAGAAAATCAGTCTTAAAACCAACATCAAACAGTCATTAAACAATAGTATTTTCGTAAAAAACTGTGCCGACAGAAGTATTTTAAATTGGCAGGGAATAAGTTTCACATTCAATTTAAAACTTAATCCTTCCAAGTATATTATATTCGAATTATTTTTTTTTCCTGCAGGAATGCAAAATCAGATGTAGAAATGATAGGGAAAAATAATAAAATTTCTTGAAATACTAAGTGACTCTTTGCCCTCGGCATGTTCGGTGAAACGCGATTTCCACATCTCCACTGTGTCGAATTATTTTGATTGACAACACAAACACGCTACTTTAAATGTAGCACGGACTTCCTGTGAGCTCTGTGAACTTGATGATGGAAAATAAAAGCCAATGATTACTGTCAAATGGATTTGTTAATCTAAAAAAAAAGATTACCTTGATTGCTTGGAATATTTAGGAGAAATAATAAGAATTTTTATTTGATACAATATATATCTGAGAATCGAGGGGTCATCTCTCTCTCTCTCTCTCTCTCTCTCTCTCTCTCTCTCTCTCTCTCTCTCTCTCTCTCTCTCTCTCGTACATTTCCCTGTTCAATAAAAATTATGACAACACATTACTTATTTAGTTTTGAAAATTTTATCTACGCATTTATTACAAATAATTTGGATGCCTCTTTCCAACATCTTGACCGAGTATAATCACGGCCGGGAAATGTCTACAGATACATGAAGAAGTTAGCCAAAATAATCGTCATAAAAGAATACAAAAGGCATATAAATATAGAATATTTTGCATTAGAATTTAAATAAAACGAGAATTTTTATGCTGTACGATAACAGTCAATGTCAACATATAATTGTGAATTTTTAAAAAAAATCCGTTATTTTACTCAGAATCGCTCTGGCACGGAAATACATGTACGGTTGTTTCAACCCCGTACAATGTAATTAATTCATTCTATAATTAGTAGTTTTATCTTCAGAAGTCCACATTATTTTATTAGTGAAAAGAATAAGCATAATTATTTACTATATTAGTAGATTAATTTATTTTTTAACTACATGCGACAACAAATACACGTTTGACGGCGATTAAAATCATGTTATTAAAATATTGATTTAAACATAGGTATGTGCAGAAAAAAATGTTTTTATTTATTTATTTATTTATTGATGAATTAATTAATTAATCAATTAATTTATTTATTGTTTATCTCAGTAGTAGTTTCATCTTCTTAAGTCCACATTATTTTATTAGTTAAAAGAATTAGCATAATTATTTACTATATAAGATTAATTTATTTTTTAACTACGCGCGGTAACAAATACACGTTTGACGGTGATTAAAATCATGTTATAAAAATATCGATTTAAACATACGTATATGCAGAATTTTATTTTTATTATTTATTTATTTATCTATTTATTTCTCTTTTGTTTATCTATCGTTTATTTATATTTGTTTATGCAATTTGAATTATAGAATAAAAGAATAATTTCAATGCAAAGAAAAGACCAAAGGCATTCCGAATAAATCGTTCATCTTGCGTTCACCGTTCGTTCACCGTTCACTTTGCGCTCGCGTTCGCGCTCCGTTCGCGTTCTGCGTTCACTCACCGTTCACCGTTCACACATCGTTCACCAAGTTGCGTTCACCGTTCACACATCGTTCACTCACCGTTCGCTCTGCGTTCGTTCACCGTTCGTTCAGCGTTCGTTCACCGTTCGTTCACCGTTCAGGTGGGAAAGTAGAACGTTTCAGGGACTGTAAATATATTCTTTATATGTAAATCAATTTGTACAAGAATAACACAAATTCCTTTACATTTTCTTTTAAAGTATGGATGATATTGATTATGTTTTAACTACCAAGCCCAATAATTTATTTATACTCGACAAGTCAGGTTTATTTTTTATTCCAGTTTTTTTCTAATATAGATCACTCATATTTGACCCATTTCCTTTCAAAAAGGCATTTATTTAAACTCCAATGATTTTCAATCTTTTTTAAATGAAAAACTGTCTTATTTTTACTTTTTTTTAAATCTGGAACACGTTATATTCATTTATGTTGCAATATTAATTAATCTGCATATGGTACGGGTACTACCGGTATTTTTTTTCCAGAATACTTTTTAAGGAATATTCCAGATTTGCATTTGCATAATTATGTTTTCAAATTAATGATTGTGATAAATTGTTTGTAATGAAATTAATATTTGAAATATTTTGAAGAGGCAACAATGTAAAAAAAAGAGTCCAATTGATTGAAATGATCATCATTAGGAGGAACAACGCCATCCATCCCTTTCAAATGATAATCAAATGTATATTCTTACGGTATAAATCCCCAAGCTAAGCAAACAACCTGGGCATCCTTTTCGTCAAAGTTATCGATACGTATCCTGCTTAATGGACCCAGAGCATAGACCGGTCCATCTCCATTTGAATCAGGAACGAGACCAGAATCAGACGATCTTATTGAGGATGCATTGAGACCAACTGTAAGTGACATATGTATGTTCAAGTCTATACTATTAAATATCAAACTTTTCATGGGATTTTTGAACAAAATTGTACATAAATGACAAGCGTTTCTATGTTTGTGCCGAAAAATGCATGAACAATTCCTTGGCAAAAAATACTGTCACACCTCATTTTTTTTTACTCTTTGAATTGATAATTTTGATGAAGGATATAGAGATAGCAAACAGTATTCAATCTCAAAGTCCATAAATCAATAAAATAGGAGCAGAGCAAACGTGGACCTCCGAAGCCTCAGAGGTATGGTAAGGTGCATTGGAGGAGTGGGCATCCCCTGCTGACTGGTCACACCCGCCATGTGGTCCCTGTCATGATCAGGAAATAACGGAAAAATTCAGTGTATAAAAACGGACCAACAACTGGTATGAAAAACGTCAGTCAGCATTTAACTCAATGAAAAATTGTCTTTGCTGACAAGGTCATTGTATCGACCATAGAACTTACGAAATGATGACTTTAAACGAGACTGTTGATATTCTTGATTCATCAACTTGCCTGTCAATAATTTACCTCGTTTTAGAAAATGTTCATACGTAGAGCATCCTCCTGCGTATCGAATAAACTGAGATATATATACTCCGTATGCAGGTGATGAAGGTATATTGCTGCATAAGTAAGGGAAGTTGAATATAGAAAAGTTAAAGTCATCATGTTTATCATATAGCTTGGTTGTTAGATTACCATTAACGTTTTTTTGAAGCGAAATATCCAAGTAGGAAATAGATGTGTCAGACTCTGTGATATCTTTTATCTCAAGCTCACCAGAGAATATCATATCGACGTAGGGATGGAAATTACCATTGTTAATTGACAATACGTCGTCGCTATAACTAAATGTCGAGTTGAAGGCCACAGCAAGTGTTTTCTTCTTTTCACGCATAATATTTTGCACAAATTCTGCTTCATATGAATATAGAAATAGATCTGCTACTATCGAAGCGCAATTTGTACCCATGAGAATTCCAATACAAAGCTTTAGATTTACCGAAAAATAAATACTCATATAACATCGAACAAGATTGTATTCTGTTTGATATATGAAATTAGAGTATCGTTACGTTATATATCTAAATGCTTACAACCGCCATGTATTATTGATATCTATGCTATATTTTTCTGCTCCCCGAGATCCACTGTTAACCACGCCTCTTTCTGACCGGAAGCTGTCATTGCGCAGTCTAGCAAGTATCTACTCCTGTTCCCGTCCACTGCTTGACTTGGTGAAAAGTATCTGTTATTGTATCTACTGACCTTTACAGGTTTGTTAAAGGCGAGGTTTGCTTTGATAAATAATGAAAAACAATATGTTTGACTCAAAAACCATATTCTGACTTTTCAAAATGCTAAATGTTTTCGATTTTAGTCAGTTAAGGCATTGATATGCATTTGTGTATAAAACAACTAACCGTATTGTTGAGCATTATCAATAAATTGGAGAGACACAAATAATACATAGAATATTATGGACTCCATATTAGAGATGAGTGTAGTCATATGAAGGGAAAACTTCCGCATTGAATATAATAATTTTTTTATCTCCTTTTATGAGTTTTATCGTTTATAAACAGCATTTCGTAAATTGTAGTCTCGTTATCCTGGTCTTGCTAGCAGGTAAAACCTATGACTTAGGCGCAGGGTTCATAGAAGGTGTTATAAGTCAACATGGGATATTTAGTTATATTGGACAACAGACGTTTTTTCTGTTGATTTTCCAGTATTCTGAGTTTAACAGCCCGCTTGCTTTTTTTTATTTGTTAAGTTTTCTCATACCAATCATTATTCAATTTTTCAGCTATTTATAAATTAATTATTAATTCAATGGTCATGTTTTCGTCTTGCATATTTTTGTACATAATTTTTATTCATAACCTTTTTGTTGTTCAGCACACTTATTATATAATTTGTTAAAATCAATGCTAAAATCAATCTAAGCAAAAAGAGAAATGAATCTTAAAAAGATTATGTGTCAGATATAAATGCAAAGACAACTAGTCCTTGACTCAGAGTTGTATGTATACAATTTAAAAATTGTGCATGTTTTTGGAGGTTAATAATTGAAAGAAAGTGTTCTCGAACCTTTAGGAAGGTTAGAGTTCACATGTGTAGTGCATCGTAATGGAAGTTCAATTGTGATGTGAAGAAAAATTTAACAAGCGACGAAAATAAAAAAAAACGACGAGATGATGCGTAGAAAATGCTTTGAATTTATATATTTCATGAATTATTTATAAAATCTTGGAAAATTACTAAACTTTATAGCAATATTGCCGAGTAAATGAAGAAAGTATATCGGCAAATATGACGTCATCAGCCTTGACATGACGCAGTACAAGTGATCCAGAGGAATAAATTCGCTGTTTAAATATCTACAAAAATGCTTCAATAAATATAGAATAATTTCTTTTTCTTAACCTTATCATTAAAAATAAAAGGAAAAAAAAAATATATTGTATAAGAAGTATGATTTATCTAAACGCATTATATTGGGGATGTACAGGGACAACAAATGTGTACAATATCGCTAAAGCGATAAGCGAATTCGTGATTTCCATCAAAAGTGCAAGGGGAAAAAGTTTGTTTGAGCTGAAATATGGAATATTAATTACTTTTATAGTGTTTACTTTGATACTAGATTCTCTTCTGCTTTACATTTTATATTTATATCAAAATTTAAGCGAAAATATTGTACGCCTTTTCATCAATATTTTGAGTACTTCCAAAACAGTACAGACTTGTTGTAAGCACTTTTTAGGTAGAGAAAGTAAACATAATTTAATGTGAATCAGTTTTTTCTTCAAATCCAAGCGTAAGCGCTTGCACTATCCCCTTTTTCTTCACTCAATGTTATTTTTTGTCTAGTCACGTGACAAGCTGTTGATACATGCAAGATAACTAGTACTGTGTATGGCCTAGTCCTATCCATTATGGAAAGCTATATTATATTTCCGACATGTTTTAGTTACTTTATTATAATTCTTATAAAAACGTAATATTCTTATCAAATAGTAATATTAAAACGGTGCTAGGATCACATTTTCCATTTCGGTTCTAGAAATAGCTGAGTACGGTATATGTTTTCTTCTGTCACAGCCTGTGATGAAGAAATAAATCGCAAAAATAGACAAAAAAATGTTGAATAGAATTTGACGAACACTAACAAATAGTAAAGTATGGAGATAACAAACAGTATTCAATATCAAATTCATAAAAGGATACAAAACCGGAGCAGAGCAGATATAGGAATACGATTTCTCGACAATGATAGATTAATTGAAAAATAATATCCAAATTATAATTATAACCTTGATCCAGCCGTCCCCCAAACAAAAATTAATATTTTAACCAACTTAACCCCAAACAATCCCGTTAAATACATTCATCACCATAGACCACCTATTGCGATGCCTATGGATCCTTTTGATAGTAGATATAATCAGCAAATAAGATTATCTTAAGGCTTATGCTTAAAAAATAAACCATTGTTATTTTTTAAACTATTAGATTCAATATTTAGCATGAAAAATTTATGTTCGGCTGTAAGAGTAAAATATTGATGTTTCATCAGCAACATTTTTACGCTTAAAAAACACTTGACAACTTGGTCTACATCTTTAAATTTCATAGTGCATTAGTTTTTCAAGATCAATGTCTGCAAACTATATCTTCATGACACCAAGACATGTCAAAGAGCACAAGGTGACTTACCGGTGTGCAGGTGATGCTCACTCGTCCATGGCACTTGATCCCACCTTTGATGTTTTGGAGGTCCGTGTTTGCTCCGCTTATATTTTGTAATATCCAATAAACTTTAGAGCTCGTATACAGTTTTTTTTATTTGCACATATTTTATTGTGTTCATTGTTTTTGGAGAACAAGAAACTAGTACAATTTCATAAAGAAATGATAAATTATATATTTCAACTGGCGAACGTTAATTTATAGAGTACCTCACTGCAAGCCTCACATCAATGTACTTGCTTTTATTATCTTGTATGTCAACTCCAAATTAAACAATTAAGATTAAAAATCTTCAGTTAAATAGTAGCCCATTGAGATATTTATGTTTTATGATTCTTTCAACTGCTTCTGACTAATTTCATTGCAAACTCATGCAAAAAAAAAAAAAAAAAAAAAAAAAAAAAAAACAAGCCATTGTTAAAACCATTGCTGTCAATTTATGTATTCTTATTTCTAAAGTAAGATTTTCACTAACGCAAGACAAGCATTAAAGTCAACATAAAAAAACTGATAGTTCATGGTCAAAAAGTAAAAAAAAATATTCTAATAAATCAGAAGACATTACTTAAAGTACACATAAAATCGAGGAAAAAGTGGATCAGATTGTAGAGTCAAGGTCATCGGTATTTCAGGCCGACACCTTTTGGATATGAAAACAACAACTTCTATCAATCAAAAGTTAATATTGACGAAAAGTTATTGTCTGTTTACATTTCAAAGGAAAACAAACCACAAGACAGAAAAAATGCAGACGGACAGAATTGAGAGGCACATAATAAAAAAATTGTCCCTTAATCTCCGGGGGCATAAAATAGTATTTATACGCCGCCAGTACATGTTTGCATTATTCGAAACGTGAAAAAAAAAACTACATGTAACAGTATGGGAATTAAAACATTTTCCCCTTTTATTTTGATCACTTGATAATCCGTCTACTCGATCAAGGGTAGGACTCATGGCGGGTAAAGCTGCACAGGTAGACAGTAGATATTTTTCGCCTACAGCGCACCTTACTCGTGATGATCTTCCGTGTTACTGTTTTTGTGTCTTCTTCAATTTTTTTAGACATATTTTTGTTTGATTTTTTTTCAAGATTGAACCGTGTTTGAAATGCTTTCTTCTCTTATATTTCACATTTCTAACAACATAACATTTTAATTGAGATTCGTTATTTAATGTGCTTCTTAAACAACATTAATATGAAAGTAGTCACCCAATTTGTACCAAGTAGTTAACATATTTTTGAATTTCTTCCAGTTTATTATGTTTTGTAGAGGGACTGTGTGTATGTTTTATATCTTGTGATTTATTTCCTTCAGATCAGAGAAGATGCAAATGATCTAGTTTTTAGACGCATTACTAACTCTGAATTACAGGGAGGAAATAAGGAAATGAAGCTATGCATTTGATTTTTCACACACCCTTTTCATTTTCTTTCATCTTAAGTCATTTTAGTCGTTTTTTTTTAACATGTATCCTTGTGGGAATTACCAGCATTTCACAATATTTCCTTATACAGAGAAAAGTTTAAAATACTTTTTGACCGACATTATACTGTAGAGCACATTATATGGAGACCAACGGGATATAGACATGCAGAATTATAAAGGTTTGCAGGCAAAAGCTTGGATATGGTATTTAGAAACCCGGAAAACACTTGAAATAAAGAAGTCATATTACCTTCAAAATTATTGAAGCGGATAAAATGAAAATGTAATCTTTAGTTCATTAAGATACAATAACATCCTTAAAGTTTAATTAACTTTCTGCAAAGCATTTTAGAAAAAGATACAGAATTACAGGCAGACTGAGGAACAAGCAGCCAGACGTGAACGAAATATTTCGTCCTCTTCCTCTGCTTTCAGCTGTGACGGACTAGTTAGTTTCACCTTGTAAATGTTAAATTGTCTTACAAAGATCATAATAATGTCCATTGTTTGTCTTCCTAATGAATTTTATATTCATACACTTAGTATTGTTTTTTTATTTACATCAGTCCTTGAACTTGTTTGATTAACCCTTGTATAAATCAAAACTTTTAACGGATTGGTTTAACTTCAGTTATTTTTCCACTAGATGACTAATTCATAATTATATCAATGACGAGTTTTCAGAGTAAGAAAAAAGAAGTTACAAGGAAATAGAAGTCAATGGTTTATAACCATGTAACGCATATTCATGAGTTTCAATTATTTAATGTTTTGATTGCTTTCTTTATTCTGAACAAGATTTATCGCATAATCAATTATAACTACCTTGGAAACGTTTCCAAAATTATATATTTTAAGCACCCTGAACATATCTGAGGCAAATAAATATGACTTTTAATAAGTAATTTATAGAATTTATTCCTTACGTATCAATCATACAAACATATAGGTAGAAAATCAAAAATGCTAAGATTGAAACTTTCTCTTACATATCTTTTTTGTCTTATAAGCTGTTTTTTTTTATTTCTTAAGCTACTTCGTAAATAAAAGAAAAATACAATATTTTCATACCAGATTATCTATACCAAAAAAATTATAATTGGTTCGTCGATGCTTATACTGTTAAAAACTGTTGTTTGTGTTGTATATTAACCAATTTACGTGATATATTTCAAACGTTTAATCAACCAAGATTAATGTACTCAGTTATAGATTTGACATCATTATTAGTTATTTCCATATAGTGAGACGCGTCTATTGCTGTATTTTTACTAGACACTGGATCGTGGATATGAACATACTCGGATTTGTCTTCTTTCCTAGCCATAGTAGTCTCGTACGCTGGATCTAAATTGCTAGAATGAGACGGTCGACAATTTCTTCGCAAGAAACAGAGAAAGAGCGTTGTAACCAACAAGATTATAACAACAGAGAGTAATGAGACTGTTAGAAGGAACGTGCTGTTCGAAATGGATGTTTCTGCAAAGAAAAGAGAAAAATTTTTTTTAATTCATATACGAAACTTTTACAATGATAGTTATGATTATCGAAACACTGTTCAGAAAAGCGTGAAACAGTTGCGGGCATATCTGTGCCTGTAATAAATATCATTAAATGGTTAAAGTTACACAATGATTTTTTTTTGTATTAGGAGACCATTCTCAGTAGTTCAGATGCAATGCATGTATTGGGAAAAGTATGACAAGAAAAGAATTTTTATATTTGAAAAAAATATAAGAATTTGATAAATACATTTGATGTTTAACTAAATTTGCCATTAAGTTTTCAAGAAACTGTATCAGACATGAATTGAATAATTAACTGAAAGGAGATTAAGCATTAAAAAAAGTACGTTTTACTGAACTATATTGACTGAACTATACTAAATTATTTACTGCTTTTTTTGTTCATAATAATTTTAATATGGAAAAATTATCTTTTTTTTGCAAAAGACACCTTCATTCAGTTCCCATTTTCATCCAGATGTATCATATGCTTAAAGTAATATCATTATTTTATGTTGTTAGATAACGAAGCAGTACTATTCTTAACTTCTACAAATATTGTTAAAAAAGATTGTTCAAATTTGTTCAAATTAAAATCATACATATGGATATTCTTGGTTTTACTCCAAAACATTTTATATGCTTACCTGTATGATGTAAAAAGATTCATCTATTTATTTCATTATTTTAATGACGTTGTAATGGAATTTGAATTCCCAGGCCTATTTTTCATTTTTTTTGTTTCCTCACAAATAGGCATGATACATTTAAACTTTAAAAATATATAAACTGAAAAGGTATTTAAAAAAGATAAATCATAATCCAATTAAAAAAAATTGATTAAAAATCTTTAAATCACAACACAATGCAGAAAAATTGAAAAGATTTTTTAACAAAGAGAAATACAATTACCGGACCATAACACAGACATAATATTGATTCATGGATTGATATATACATGATATCTTTTGATTTAGTTTCGCGACCAACTTAAACTCGCGAATATTAATCGTCGTGAACAAATAATTTAGCTTAGTATTTGTAAAAAAAATCATTCCTCTGTCGCGTAAATTAATCGTCGCATGGATTCTACTGGACGAATCGCGAATTAAAGATGACGCGAATAATAGTTGGCAATTACAATCACAGTGATCAATCGGTTTAGTATCAGAAGTTTTGTCTTAGTATTTACACTTCAAAGTTATTTTTATACCTGACATGGGAATTTCATTCTGACAAAAATCTCCAGATCTGCCTTCATTACATCTATTACAATACCCCGTCTCTGGATTACATATATTATCTCTGCAGTCGTTGCTACAAGACTGATTACAGATAACTCCATAGAAGGTCGAGGCACATACTGTAATAAAAGGATTAAATATAATGACGTTTGGTTAATAAGCAAGGGTACTAAGGGTAATTCATAGAAGAATATTAAATCTCTTTACAAAAAGATCTAAATTTCTAACAAGTGGACTATACCTACTCACGATTGTCGCCCGCGTGGCGCAGTGGTTAGAGCGTCTGCTCTAGAGTCGCGAAGTAAGGAAATGATCCTTACGTCGCGGGTTCGAATCCCACTGCGGTACGTAAAGACCGGTCCTTCGGATGAGACCGTATAAACCGAGGTCCCGTGTCACAGTAGGTGCAGGCACGATAAAGATCCTTCCCTGCTCAATGGCCCTGAGTGCCGAGTATAGGACAAAATTTGTAGCTTTCCGCCTGCAAGTGTCTCCATATGAGTGAAAGATTCTCAAGAGGGAAGTTAAACAATCTGCATTCAATCAATCTACTCACGATCCTGGCATCTTGCTACAATCCAGCCGTCCTTGCATCCTCCATCACATGATCCGTTCACGTGATCACACGACATGGGATCCAAACAATGTGGACTACAGTAATCCTTACACATCAGTCCGAAATGTCCAGGTTCACATTCTGAAAAGTTATACAATTAATTACTTCTTTTTTTTTAAATAAGCGTCAATAAGAAAAATAGAAATATAGGAAAAAAGAATATAAGAAATTTAGCGTCCTTTGAATAACCTGCATTTTGATTACCTAATACATATATTTTATCATAAAAGTAATTTGATCCAAAGAGTGGTATCGTCGAGTTGATGGGTGCATATCTTCAGATCCAACGAGAAGGAAAGCGTCAAGTACTTGCATATATCAGCAAAACGTGATATTGCTCTTCGAATAAAGTTACACCTCCCACGATAACTAGCTTGCTTTATATGAAAATATACTAAATAAAGATACTTCTTCAGAAAAATATTATTTCTGAATTGATTATGTATGATGTCTTTTTGTGCAAAATATGTTCAGTGACAATCATGGCAATAAATGAGAAATGCACTAGTACAGAAAAAAGGCACAGTATTTTTATACGTAATTTAACTTGAATTTTTTTTTATTATATATAACATATGAAAAATATAGATAACCTTGATCACATTTATCACCTATCCATCCAGGAGAACACTCTCCAGGACAAAAACCATTCATGTGGTTACATGGTTTATCACTGATACACTGCCCACATTGGACAGAGCACATTTGTCCATATTTACCAGTTTGACATTATAAATAATGTATGATACGATAGCCAAGGCATTGAAATAACGACATATCTTCAATTTTTCTTTGTATATTCATTACGTGTCAATAGAGAAACACCGACATCTTACGAACGAACGTAACCAAAAACGGGGATCAGTCATTGTAGTCTGTTGTATTCACGGTTGCATTATTGAATTCTTCAATTTTATTGGGATTTCGATAGATAAAATCCCCACAAGATACCTCAAAGCCACGTCTTGTCGTAATCGAAACCGTGACGCAGCAATACATTTCAATGGACATCTAAACGAGCAAAGGGGTTCGAGAGGGGAAATGAAAAGAAAATTCAAAAAATGTCATTCTGTGGAATGAAATAAAAAATAATAGTATGTGCGGATCTAGTAGGAGTCGAAGGAGGGGGATACTTTACGAAGGGCGGTCGGGACAATAATGTATGGTCTAAAACTAAATTGCAAAAACCCAAAAACTTTAAAGAAATTCTTATTCAAAATACTATATGCTGCTAAAAATAAAGTTAATATAGCTTTAATACACAGGTATTGTAGCCATATTATAAATCCAGGGGGATGCACGTTCGTAATTTCTCGGTTGATAAAGCTTCTTCATACAAACATGTATCTTATAAATCTTTATATAATTCTCACGGGTGCTAGTGGATAGGTCCCCCTTTTAACATCCCAGACCCAAATCTATTTTTTAATTTCACTGTAAAAGCTCAAAGGCTTCTAGAGATATTGCTTGAAACAAAAGTGTAACAGACGGACAGAATTATAAGACGAATGGGCAGACCGAAATTAATATCCCCAACTTTCAGAGGGGGGGGGGGGGGGTCGGCGCAAAAATGGAAGTTTTGGTAATAATTTAAGATATACATGTATGAGAGCAAGTTCCATATTTGCATGCCATCATAGGACCTATGCCCCCCACCCCCCCCCCTCCCACAACCGCTGGAATATATATAAATCCGGGTCCAAAGAATTAGTACTAGACGGTTAATTTATGAAAAAAAACAAATATGAATATCTTGGAACCCGGTATATATGTATATTGGAGGTGGGTATTGGGATCGAGGTTGTCTGGTCTACAAGCACTTGTGATAAGCATATATGTGCACATACTTTTGAAGGATGCCATGACAACTAAGTGACAACTACGTTTTCATATTATTCACACTTTTAAAAGTCCGGTATCTTTTTGTCGGTATTCTGAAATCAATCTTTATTTTTTGTTTTACAACAGGATGGTGAATATATATTTTTTCCTTACAAATGAAGCAAGTTATAATTTCGGTTATAGTCTTTAAATGTATATTGGACCTTCGGTCAAAATAACTCTGTGTGTGGTCAAAAGTATAAAGTGTATCTTTTAATTTTATATTTTGACGATTAATGCATGGTTAACAAACAATGACATAGTGGAGCATAACATTAATGAGAAAAATGTACCACCCTACATCAATGCATATTTTTAGCCTTTTTTATAATCCACATATATAAACAGATATACATCATGTACACACGTTCGTATATAGGAACGGGGTTGAGGGGTTGGGGATAAGACCCCCCCCCCCAATGAAGTCGACAAATAGACAAATATTATAGAAAACTTAGCTACTGTATACGTATGCCCCCTCAATAAAAATTTTTTCTTTCATTTCATTTTCCCAATGAATTGTTTGGTAGTGACTTTAAAATAAAAAAAGTTTGGTTGTGCCCCCACCCCCAACTGAAATTGCTTGCTTCATGCCTGTTACATATAATTTATTAAAAAAAAAAGCAGCCCAAGATAATTTAATTAAGATCGCCATTTAATACATCATCTAAGAAGATACTGTCTACCATGAATGCTCGTTTATTTCTTTGAAGTGATATTTTAATACATTTAAAAATCTCTCTCTCTCTCTCTCTCTCTCTCTCTCTCTCTCTCTCTCTCTCTCTCTCTCTCTCTCTCTCTCTCTCTCTCTCTCTCTCTCTCTCTCTCTCTCTCTCTCAATACAAGACACTTTATAAAGCGCACTACCCATTTACTTGATTGCACGGATTTATTTATTTTTTTTAGCCTGTAAAAAGTAACCTTTCCCCATATGAACAAGGCATACACTACGAGTAGTTTGTAAACGTTTAAATCACTGACGCATGACAAACTTGTTTCCTAATCTGTCTAAAGTATTATGGTGCATTTTCTTCTATTTGTTCGCTTTTTTAAATTAACGTTGTAAGTGATTACAGTAAATTTGACAAGCAACTTTCAGTTACAAAGTGGTTAAAACACTATCTGTTCTATTTTATACATGTACTTTTTTCTTCCGATTTAAAATTTTCTATGGGTGCAATCACTGGTCCCGAGAAAACTATCGAGATACGGTAAGTTAGGGCGAGTTACGTTCGTTCGAAAGATGTCGGTGTTTCTCTATTATCCATTTGATATACATATATCTCTTTAAGTATTTTGGCCATACTTTATTCTATTGATCCTTAGTTTACTAGTACAAATCTTTGTGTTTGTTATGAAGAAGCATTTGTATTAGAATTTGAAGGATGTTCAAAAAGTTTGAGGACAATGCTAATTTATCGTCTTATTATTTTTCTTTAGAAATAAAAAAAAACAACATTTTCATCAATGTTGTCCTGCAATTTTTTTTAAAAGAATACGAGTCCACATGACATGGATATAACCACTGCTGACAGATAACATTTTACAAGTACATCAAATTGTTGAGATGAATGTTATTTGTGACAACATCTGCATTTTCCGTCTCCTGTAAGTTTTGAAATAAGTCATGTTTCAGAGGAAAAATAGAATGAAGTCAGGTTATATATGCTTCTGAAGACTACATAAATGAGAAAATCCCGCTATCATTTGATACATTCACAGTACAGAAACGTCATTGTTTTCTTCATGTCTTCTATTTATTTTTCAACAAGTAATAAAATATGTGCCAGTTCTTCAAACAAAAGGGCTTTAACATTAGACACAAAACGTTTAGATTCTATAATATGTCTACGGGCTATTTAGGTAGTCAAGAATATATGGCTATATTTTCTTTTTGAACTTTAATTTCAACCTTTAATTTCTGCTAAGTTTCCAGTTTGAGAACAAAAATGAATGCTAGTATTCAACAATGCTCATGAATTTATTTCTTTTTAAATATATTGTTTGTTTTTATCCGTGGCCTATAGTTGATAATTAATGTAATTCATAATCCTTCACCTTCAAGTTATACTTAATACAAAATTAATCAAAAGAAAATAAAGTTGAATCAAATAAAAGGAAAAATTGTTTTGAATTGATTTAACATTCAAAGCTTACTACACAGATACCTGTTTCACAGTACTGTCCAGTGTAACCATTATTACATTCAAAACATTGTCCTATCTGAAAGTGACACGTGTTATTCAAACAGTTCTGAGGACACCGGTTGCAGTTTTCTCCGTAAAATCCTAAATCACATCCTGCATAAAATGCATAAGATAAATAGTGGCAATCTTCAAGATAAAGATAAGAAGAACATAATATTTTGTTGATATTTTTCTGCAAGTTCAAAATATGTTTATATTAAAACAGTGTAGAAATATCTAAAGGAGGATGAGCATGTTTCATAATAAAGAATAACTGTTTTTAAATGCAAAATAAATCTTTAAAAGTAGTGACAAGTTTTAAACTCTACTCCTCTGCAATGTAAAAAGGGGTAAGATAACGAATAACATTTGGATGTTTGAAATTCATGTACTATATTACATATTTATATATATACACTAAATGATGCTTATAGCGAACACGCGTATAACAAAATTGACACTTGCAACGAAGTGATTTTCATTTCCATGAGTTTATCATACATTGTTAACTGATGCATGTAACAATAACGTATAATTCTAATAACAAAGAAAATAGCCCCGTCCCTGGCACTGAGTTCGTCATGAGCTTTTATTACTGGGTTTGGAATTCAAACAAGGTAAATGTTGAGGGAATTCGGTTTGACTTAACGAGGTCGAGTCTAATTTTTACCATAGGGATTTTAATAATTTTTTCTAAGTTATTTTTCATTGTTATATTTATTGTTTTAAGATTAAAAAATCGAATGTATACCACCCCAATTTCTTCGGAGGCCATCTCAAAAGTTGTCAAATTTTCCTATTGGACCCTATTGGAATTTGTTGGAATTGTGCCAAATTATGACAGAAATAACGAATGTTACCAATGAAAATGGAGCAAGTAGACTGTCAGAAAGTACCCTGAAAAGAATTTTGAGAAAGGGGGGATATCGGAGGAGGCTTGTAAAGAAAAAACTTCGGATTTGTGAAGTCAACAAGAAAAAGCGAGTTAATTGGTGTAAACAATACAGATACGAAACTGTCGATGGGTTTTGGAATAATATAATATTCAGTGATGAATGTAATTGATGGAGAACAACGCGTGTATGTGTGGCAGAAGGACGGGGAAGAATGGGACCCCCCTTGGGTTGCACCCCCTCCAGGACGGCGCCTTGATTTGATGGTGTGGGGATGTATAACAGCTTACGGTGTAGGTACTTTATGTGTTGTTGACGGTAATATTAATGCCGAAAAATATATTGAAATCATCGATAGCAATTTATGGCCTGTTGTAGCCAGGCATTTCCCTAACAATCGGTATACCGGTATATTTCAAGACGACAATGCGCCTGTGCACAGAGCACGAGTAGTAAAAGATTGCGTGACTAGAGAGGGAATAACAACACTTGAATGGCCAGCCCAAAGTCCTGACTTAAATATTATCAAAAATTGCTGGAAAAAAATGAAACATGAACTTAATATAAATGTTCATAACTTGAGGACCAACGATGACCTTGCAGTAGCCGTTCGACAGGCCTGGGAAAACATCCCGCTTCAATTCATTCAAGGGCTATACCAGTCGATTCCAAGAAGAATTAAAACAGTAATCAAGTCAAAATGCTGTCTTACAAAATATTAAGGTTGGTGCAAATTTAATTAAGTTAAAAATTTGACGAAACTTAGGTGACCTAGTTTTGTTTACATCGCCGCCATTTTGTTTTTTTACGAATACTTATGACCCGAGACTGTAATTTTTTTTTTCACTATTAGAGAATATACTTTAATTTTGTTTTAATATTAAAATCCAAATATTGGAATAAAAGATATTTCCTAACATCGTTATGCATAGAAAAGCGAGAAAATTGGGTTATTTTGATAAATTGTGCAATAACCTGGGTTCAAATAATATTTCATGAATAAGAATTATAGTATCTTTACTCGTTTGGAAATATACAGATTCAGCTAGCATTAAATTGAAACATTCTTTATTCTATACTATAAGAATGCAAGCATATTACTTAATCACACTTTGTGTACATTTATTGCAGAGTTAATAAATTAATGAACGATTACTTTTTTACGTTTTTTTTCTTCTTATTATCCTGTAATCTTAACTTAAAGCAAGCAAAGTTAAATAGAGTATTGAAGAGAAAATTGAGGGGACGAAGGATGTATGGTCACATGAATCAGTTTAATTACGTCATAATCTCTGATTAAGTACAAAACAAGATTTAAACCACAGTACGTATATTATTTTTAGACTATTTGTTGGAGTTCACCAGATTGTATCAAAATATCTAAAAACATTAAAAATTTCTTTCAATTATTATCAAATTATGGAATAGATTAATCCACTCATCTATTTCCCTACACTGCGCGTCCAACGAGTCAATGACGTCATAGTAGATCTCTTTGTACAGTAAGATTATACACGGTAAAACAGGGTAGTATAATATCATAAAACGGGACATGACCAGTACATGGTGGGGAATTTTGTAAATTAGAAAACACAAAAAATATTTTTACATGGTTGTTGACGGAGATATATTGTAAGTATGTCTTATTTCACTTATTTTGCAAACGTGTAAAGTCATAGTTGGGTTTTCCCGTACTCGAGAAATGTAAACATGACACGTTTTATTCATGCTCATGTCTTGTTTAACTATGTCCTGTGCAATATTGATCTCAGATTCACTAATCGATGCTTTTACAGTTAATTAATAACACGACGATCTTTCATTTCAATGTAAATTTTTAACATTGAATGATAGGTTTTTCTTGCAAAATAATTTTTTTCTTGTTTTAAGTTGTCTTAAGAAGTACGTAATTTTTCGTGTCCAGATGCGGTGTGTCAAAAGAATATTGCTTTTTCGAATTTTCAGCCCTACTTAAACTCTGTAATATTTTAAAAGGCACATGTTTGCTGACATATTTTTATCTATGCTGAAAAAAAAATCCATTATGGACCGAGTAATGGGCCTAGAAACATGGAGAATCAAAACTTCACTTACTAGACACAATTGGGTATAGTATTTCAAAAATCAGTCTAGAAACCTATACAACGGCTTTAAGGTATGTGGCACATACGTAATTAGAGATATACAAAATAATCAAAAAAATTGAACAAAGGGTATTTTTTTAGGTAAAGGTCCTTCTTCCCCTTAATTCCAAAACAGATACTATTAATGTGTTTTTCTATCAATCAAAGAGAACAAAACAGTTACCTTTAACTTCTATTTCGCACATATTCATATATGAGAATTCGGATACATTAGGAAATGACGTTTTTTTCCTTGTATTGTAAACAGTGACGTAACGACCAGAAGTTACACAATCAAAATTTATGTTATTCTGTTGTATTTGTTGAATGTTATGTTGATAACAGAGAGTTCCTGACCTCCAGTCTTCTGTATCAGATACATACACAGAAAATCCAGACAAGGTGTTGCCTTCTGTAGAAAAATGAAACATAAATAATTACACCTTATGACGATTTGTCTTAAAGTAAGACTTCGATATGGCATACATTCCTATTTTATATTTACGCAGCATCGTTAAGGCTGAAAAAAAGGAGGCTGGGCCTAATTTTTGCGGGGGGGGGGGGGTTACTCTGACGTCACAAAAATATAACTTTTATGCATTCCTCATAATATAAGAAAATGAAATAATGTGCAGCTTAAAACTGTATTAGCATAATAAACAACAATAAAACTTATCAATGCATTTAAAAACAATTTCCGTTTTTGCACTTCTACTTTCCGTTGATTTTTCAAAGTAAGCCTTAACAGTGCTGCGTAAAAATCTGTCCTCATATTATTGCAGAGAAAACAAATATTGAAATTCTTACTTTAATACCTTCGACCAAATTACATTTCCACTTTCGCAAGGATCTAGGAAAACATTAATATATGCTGTACCTGTCACTTGGATTATCTTTTCCGACCGATGACGCAAGAAGTATTCATTAAGTAACTTTTTAGTTGATCATGTTGTGTTTAGAGAATTTGGCTATGCCAATAAGGTCTGTTAATGGTACCCATGGGAATGTGGCTATGCTAAAATGATCTTCCAATAACGGACAGCAATTGTTACCTATGAGAATTCCAATAGATTGTTGGAAGACCTGGTCACCAAAAACCACATACATGTAGATATTGTCAATAAGAAACCCAAGCATCTTTTTGATGTCAATTTCAGAGTACGCGTGTGTGTGCAAATAGAATGTGCTTTATCAAGTGGGCGAAAGGGTGCGAGGGATGGGTAAGAAGCAGATACCGTGGCTATTATGTGTGATTCATATGAAGTTAAAGTTTATTAATCAGGTATATTAATTTATATCATTGGTTATGTTTTCTTTCGACAGTCAGCTATTTACATGTATGTTTCCCCGTCAGCCTATTCGATAGTTTTCCTTTTAACTGCGGCTTTGATTAATCATCAAGCTTATTTCTCTTGAAAGAGTGAAATTTCTCAAAAAAAAAAAATGATAAAAAGATTTTAATGCTTCCTTATCATACCTGGGTTAATTCTACCAAGCTTACTTTGACATTTTACAGCTACATGAGATCCTGATGGACAGCCAGATGGTCCTTTTGGACATGTATTTATGTTAACTTCATTGCCTGTACAGTTCAAGACATTCTCATAAAATGCAGTCGATGAATTATCTTCAGCTACGTTATAAGATGGATTATCTCTAAAAAAGGTCAAATAATAGTTTTTAGAAAATATTATAAGTACAGAAAACAACACATAGAAATTCAAACGCTAAAAAGTATCTTAGATGATATGTTAGGGGAGGAACATTTTTGTTATCTAAAGTTTTTATTTAAAATAAAAGTATCTTGAAAGTATCTTAAATTTTTAAAAAGTACACCCAACTTGTAAAAGTAGCATTACATGTAATTCAATGACAAACTATTGGGACAAAATATATCATTTAGGAACCCATCGTCATTTCTTACATGTACATGTACAGGGTACACAATTTAAGATTTTCCATTTAAGATTATATTTGATATTTAATCTTTTATAATTTAAAATCCACATGGCTGATTTTCATTCAGCTAGTCAGTTCTTTTTTTGTTCAAGCCCTCTCTAAAACAGATCTGCAGAATTTGATCCAATTGCTTTAATAGAATGATATGAAAATCAACCTAAATGACTATAAATCTTCTAGATATGTAGACACGCGGCTAGGATACGTTTGTCCGTAAAATATCAAACAGATCAGTCTGTAGTAACTTCTCTGACCTTCATAGATTTGACGTCATAATAGCATATGACGTCATGTCACTAAGTTTTACATTCCTTTCATATTGCATGTCGATTTTTTTTGGCGATGTTGTTTCATTCAATTGTTTGGATTGTTTTTAAGCTCCAGAGTGCTGTTATGATGTTAAACATTTGAAAATTATACATCTACATTTTTCCGCTTGTCCGATATGCACCAATGTAAACAGTTGCGAAAAAATGAATGTGAAATGCTCCCCTAACACATCAGTAGACAGAGTTAGTTTGAATCGTGATTTTATATATATGACTAGCAAAAAGTAATTAAAAAGGATACATTGAAGATATTCTGTGTGAATCAAAAACAAAAATAAGTCCTCTATTTGTATTTTGCTGGGGGTTGTATGTAGTTTATTCATTTTTGTATAATCGCGATAAACAGTGGAAAATACCCTTCTTATTTAGTGAGTTGAATTTATCGTAAGATATTTTCTTAAGAAGTAAAACTCAAAGTTGCCCCCCAGCACTTTTTATGTGCTAGAGATTACGATGAATTGATCTATGTAGCAAACTTTTCAAAATGATTTAGTTTTGCATTTGTGCTGACACAATTTTTGTGCAATATTTAATATCTGAAATGTCTGTCACGTGATCAACAAAGTCATGTGACAAAAATGCTTTATTATAGTACCTGATTAAACTCTTAAGACAAGCTGACTGCAAATTCAAACAAGGATTATACATTGAAATTAAAATCCAGCTCAAAATAAATCGTATATTTTTATAATGCATTTTTAGCCTTCGGACAGTCTTATCATAACTCTGAATGGGTATGAATTCTTATAAGTTTTTCCGTGGCATAGTGTCTTTGCGAAATATATTGCAATATTGATTTATTTGAAACTATTATGGACATGCTAGGTTGTACTTTTTAGAAAACCCCTTTCAAGAAGATCACAAATATGCATTAAAATACGCATTGCAATTAAATGACAGTGTAGAATTGTTTTAAAATAAAAAAAAAATAATTTTTAATAAAAAGATGTACAGGTACATGTGGAAAGTCCCATCAGGATAAACTATGCAATCAATATTTCAAATGATAATGAAATACATATACTTACGGTAAAAATCCCCAAGCCAAGCAAACGACCTGTGCATCATTTTCATCAAAGCTATTTGAACAAACCCTTCTTAATGGACTGGCAGCAAACACTGTTCCGTTTCTTTTTGAATCCGGAAAGAGACCAGAGTCAGCAGATCTTATTGAGATGGCATTGTGACCCACTAAAAGTGACATATATATGTATAAGTCTATTATCATTAAAGATATTAAGCTATTCTAGAGGATTTTTTAACAAAATCGTACGAGGATAGCAACTATTTTTATTTCTGTGTTAGCAAAAGCATGATAAATTCTTCTTGGCAAATGAATAAATACTTGACTGTCTTAGATAAGCACCCTAAACGATACAATCTATAATATCGATTCATTGCCTGAGAATTAACGAATAATTAATGTTCACGTCAATGCAACTAATGTATTGCGTTTGACAACTTTCATTTTAATATGAAATGAGAGAATCATAACAAATATTTTTAAATGCTTACAACCCCCATGTAAGATTGATATTGATGCAATATTTTTCTTCTCTCCTAAGTCCACTGTTAACCACGCCTCCTTCTGACCGGAAGCTGTCAGTGCACAGTCCAGTAGGTATGTACTCTTGTCCCCGTCCACAGCTTTACTTGGTGAAAAGTATCCATCATTGTATCTACTACTGACCGTCACAATTTTTCCCCTGGCAAGATTTTCTAAAAAGTAATATTGTATTTTATTTATTCCACTCCTGTTCCATCTTTATTGACATATTTTAAAACGCAACTTTTATGCTATTTGATTTCTAATATTCTTAAAAATAAGATGATTTCTTATATTAGCTAAAAATATTTTTTGTTTTGTTTATTTCTTGACTTTCTTCTTAAAATCTTTAATAATGAATTTTAATACGTTTGATGTTTTCGTACAACTTAAAAATATAACAGAAATGAAAACCTACCATATTGTTGAGAATTGAGAAGTAACCGGCTGAAGATAAATAGAAAATTTATGATATCAAGGTCCATAATGTATTAATTAAGCAACACTTCCTCCCTGTTTATATTGGAACCATCCTCTCTTGTGAAATATCCCACGTTATCAAGTAAAATACTCCTGCTTTGAAATTATATTTATCTAACACTGTTTTAAGGACTGCATTGATATATAAATGGTTTAAGAAAAGCTTTTTTTTTCATACTCCCGGAGCTATGAAATATTTAAATCATGCTTCTTTGTTACTTTGTCAATTTCCGGTTTGTTGAACAAGTAACTTCAGATATAAAATTTTTGTAACAGGAAGGTAAATTTCAAACTACAGCCAAACGTACAACTTTATGAGGAATACTTTTTTAGGTGTTTTAATTTATTTCTGTTCATATGTTCAGACTATGAAATAATGAAATAAAATTTCAGGCTAAAGCATTATATGAGTAAAATATGATGCACAAGTCCTTGTTTATATGGAAATGGCTAAATGAATATAAAAGTTAAGAAAAATAATTTCAAAATAATTTCACAAGTCTTTTTCACAAAGAAAAATTTACACAAGTCAGTTACATTTTTAAAGTTTGACGTCAAATAATGCAAGATGTAAAATATGGGAAGTAACATGTATCTTAAATCGGGGAATATTTTTTTCTTCACATTTACAGCATGAAAAGGAATATATACTTTATAAACAGTAAGTATATTTAGGTAAAATCTTCGATTCTATGCAGCTTTATAATTATAATGTAAGTATCAAAATGAAATTTAGGGGGAAAACGAACAGTATTCAAGGTCAAAAATCCAGAAAATAATACAAAATATGAGCAGTGCAAACACGGAAATAGTTTTTATAAGAACCATTTTAAACATGTCACCTGATGGGTGATAAGAGTTGTCTGTATAAGTTCCATGTCTTTGCTATTAATTCATGTAGTTAACTCCTAACTTTGCTCTAAAAATAAAATTGATATGCTAAATTTATGTTTATGGTATGCCCTCTTTTAGAAACACATAATCAGGTATACAAAAGTAAAGTTTTATGTTGGAATATGTTAAATACATGTGCTAACAACTGTCTTAACTTGACTTGACTTCCCTATACAGTCCCTGAAACGTTCTACGTTCCCATTTTTCCGTTCGCTCACCGTTCGTTCAGCGTTCGTTCACCGTTAGTCTAATGTGCATTCATCGTTCGCTCTCCCTTCACAGTTTTGCGTTCACCGTTCACCGTGCGCTTGCGTTACCGTTCACAAAGCGTTCACCATTCGCTCTTCGTTCCAATTACTTTGCGTTCACCTTGCGTTCACCGTTCAGTTATCGTTCAGAATTCATTGTCATTCGGAACTCCGAGTTGCAAGTACTTATCTTTTTTATGGTAAGGATTTATACGTTTTTAAATAAATAACTAATTATAATTTCTTTTACACTGTTTTGTATTCCCCTTTGCAGTTTTATAAGAATAAACTGACCCAAATGAGGTTATTCTCGAATAATTTGGTAAATCAATAGTGTCATATTTTAAATGTTATTGACACAGTTAGAGAAGGACTCTTATTCTTGGCCAAATTATCGGGTATAACCTGGTTTGGGTCAGTTTACGCAAAGCGGATTAGAAAAAGCGTAAACTGATCCAAACAAGGTTCAACTTGAACAATTTGGCCAAGAATATTAATCATTCCTAATAATTTTTTTTTGAAATAATTAAACAACTGTGAATGTAAAATTGTGTTCCTTTTCGTGGGTTCGAAATTGCCGCTAAATAATACAACCATAGTTATTGAAGCTATAGGAAGCGAGGGGAGGAAATAAATGATAAATAGATCTAGCAGCAATGATGTTCTTTTACGTCAGGTATGATCAAGCGACTGTTAGAAGATAAAGGTACATTTATTACATCTGGAATTGTCCATGGAAATTACGGGATTGCATGGATACAGTTGATTCAGCTGGTTGTCAAAGGGGTGTCTCCCCGTACCAACCTAGATTATACAGAATAATTTGCGTTCCTTTTTGGAAATCAATCAATAAGAGGCTAGAATAGAAACAAAAGGAAATTCTTGGGTTATGTTTTTCAGAATACCTTTTTCACAAAGATTTTAAAGATGTATTGCGCTTAAAATTTAAATGACTGCGTTAAATTGTCTGAAATGAAATTAATGATTGAAATATAAATTAAAAGATGTGTACAGGTACATGCTAAAAACAGACATTTGATCGCTTTTAATTAGCATAATCAGGATGAACAATACTATTGATCTCATTCAAATGATTAGCATATGCTTACGGTAGAAATCCCCAAGCCAGGCAAATGACTTGGGCATCCTTTTCATCAAAGTTACTCGTACAAATCCTTCTTATTGGATTAGTAGCAAACACTGTACCGTTTCCATTAGAATCAGGAAAGAGACCAGAGTCAGATGATCTCATTGAGGATGCATTGAGACGAACTGAAAGTGACATATGTATGTTTCAATCTTTGAATATTAATGATTTTAAATTATTTATGAGGATTCCCCCCCCCCTAAAAATCCTTCAAAATAGGAACGGTCAAATTTCGATTTCTGTACAGTCAAACATTTAACCTTAAAGTTATCCTGGCAGATATATACCAGACTCTCTTGGAATTATTCACACTTTGATTGATACTTCCTTTGATATTAATGCAAAATTCGCAATGCAACGAACAATAAATGTTCATCTGACGTCGATCAATGTATTTTGTTTAATATATAAAATAGGATTATTAAAACGCCAGCTTACAACCCCCATGTAAGATTGATATTGATGCTATATTTTTCTTTTCCCCGAGACCTACAGTTAACCACGCCTCCCTCTGACCGGAAGCCGTCAGAGCGCAGTTCAGTAGGTATGAACTCCTGTCCCCGTCCACGGCTTTACTTTGTGAAAAGTATCCGTTATTGTATCTAGTACTAAAGCAATTTACCATAGGCTGGGTATAAAGCATGAAACGCATAACAAGAGATGAAAATATGATAATATAAAATGCGGAAGTTATTTTCCACTATATGGCTTTAATCTTTTTTTTTGTCTAATATGGAGTCCAAAATATTTTATCTGTTTTTATGACTTGTCAACTTGTTGATAATGCTGAACAATACGGTAAGTAATTATCTATATAATACTGTCAACATCTCAAGTAACCAAACTTCCGCATTTTATATTATCAAATTTTCATCTCTTGTCATGTGCTTCATGCTTTATACCCAGCCTATGGTAAATTGTTTTCTAGATTTAATGTTCTTCTTAGCAGGTGCAACCTATGATTAACATGAGTCAACATGAGATATTTAGTTATCCTAGACATCGGACGTCTTTCTCCTGAATTTCCAGGGGTCTGATTACATGGGCTTAACAACCTGCATCTTTTTATTTGTAGGTTTTCTGATATCAATCAATATTCTTTTCTGTATATATTTATTATTAAGTATACATTAAATGATCATGTTTTAGTCAAGCATATTTTGTAAATTATTCTTCTTCATCACAAACCATTTTGTTGTTTTTGATCTAAAGCTCAGTCTACTTAGTATACAATTTCTTAAAATTCCCTTTTTTATAAATCTTAACAAAATAATTTATGAACAGAGAATTGAACTTTAAAAAAGGAAACCAAAAGAGCTTATGTGTCAATTATCTATACAAAGACAATTAGTTCCTTACTTAGTGTTGTATAAAATTTATAAATTGAGCACGTTTTCGGAGGATAATAAATGAAAGAAACTGTGCTTGAATAAACGCATGTGTTGCTTGCATTAAAGTATTAGGAGAGTTAATCTAAAGAAAGGATGATTATCTACTCAACTATGTTAAGGGAGGTCCAAGTTCACATTCGTGGTGCACCGTAATGGAAGTTTAATTGGTACCAAAATAAAAAATTTAGCAAGCAACGAAAATTAAAAAAAAAAAACGAACCACTATATGCTGCGTTGATAGAAACGAAAATTCATTTATTTTCTCAAATATTTATAAAATCTTGTAAAATTGCAATACTTGATAACAATACTGTCGAGTAATATAAGAAAGTGTCACAAGACGAAAGACCACCTTTAAGCAATCGCTTAATGGTAGCTTAATGGTGACTTAATGGAGGCTTAAAGAAGTTAATTCATTAAGCCATTAAGCCACCATTAAGCTGCAACTTAGAGGTGCTTAATGACCAAACTTCATTAAGATACCATTAAGCCACCTTTAAGCTGAGCTTAACGGTAACTTAATGGTCAAATCTCATTAAACTTTTACGCATCTTATATCGAATCTTTGAACTAACCTTTTAAAAGTTATTTCGATATCAATTTCGCAAAAAATATTTCAACTCATCTTTTTTTTCTCGACTGTCATTTCTATATAATTTAATTTTGTTTTTATTCATAATTTGAACTCATAAAAAGCAGAACAAGTTTACACCCACAGTTGTTTAATTATTTTAAAATTCCGTTTCGCGGATTATAAAGTGTAAACTGACTCAAACCAGTTTATAATCGAATAATTTGGCCAAGAATTAGAGTCATTCCTAAAGTAACATTTTTGTCAACATGCATAAACTCGGGCACTAAGAACAAATTAGCTAATAGCCACAGGGGCTTGCTCGCAGTGTCTAATAATTATTTATTTTACAAAATCATTTACAGTAAATTGAATAATGAAAAGGATAGGTTTTATCATTACCGTATATGATTTTTTTAAAAAGTAAAAAATAATTACATGCGTTGTTTTTAGTATAAGCGTATATGATTTTTGTTTTAAAAAATAAATAATTATAATGTTACACACCGGGAGCAAGCCCCTGTAAAATATCTTAATTTTTTACTACTGAAAACCAATTTGTTCCTAAAATTATCTTTATATCCATGAACAAAATATATTTCAATTTTTTAAAAAAGATGGCATTTTTATTTCATGTGTTAAAAGCAACATTCTGCTACAGAATTCACAGGAATATAAAGTCATGTTCTCATGACAAAAAATATCTTTTTTTCTTTTTTTTTCTTGGGGGGTAGCGGTATAAAAATGTTTAGTTTTCAAAGATTGACTTTAGCATCATGAATGATTTGAATTAATTCGTTATTTTTTATATAATGCAGCGGTAAGTATCTGTCAAAATCTAGTCGGTCTTCACTGATTGTTATTTCAAAATCAATTTTCAAAGAACAGCTGATCAGATTAAACATGACATCCGACCAGATTTATACACATTGGGAAACGCGGTAAGATTAACAGATTAACAGTGTACAGTATACCGATTGGTTAGACAAAAGATCTTAATTATGTATGTCCACCGTCCCCGGTTAACTAACATGAAACTATACATACACAACGTACACTGACAGATTTTGATGATGGATTACTTTTAGAAAATTTAAATTTAACACAAGCATATAACAAATTAAAAATTATAATTAATTGTAAAGGGACAACTTTTTGATACCCATTATGATACAAAAAGAATTTAACGATGCCCGATCTAGTTGAAAATTACGAAAACGGAATGATAAAAAATTTTAATTTTTGGAAATATTTTTGTATGTATTATGTTAAGAAAAATTAGAATGAAATTTTGTTACCTTGCCTTTATTGTAGTCAAATGGGGGCACTGTCAAGATATGGACCATTTTCCGTGTTTTTATACACAATTACATAGTAAAATTCTCCAATAAACATGAAAATAAAAAAAATTACATGATGAAATGTTTTGTTTTTTACATATATCATGCAATTTTCATTCTTCTTATAAAAAATGAAAAGAAAATTGGAGGTAGCATTTATTGCAGTGAAAAGGGGGCATATCAAAATACAAAACTAGTTTTAATTGTAACGGGGACCGTTACAGATGTTCCCCAAACGCTCCCCAACTCCCTTTTTGTGCCATTTTTCCTGTAAGACTTTTTAAAATATGCTCAGTATTAAAGGATTTCATCATAGAACTATTAAAAATACAATGATATCAACTATATCTCATTTAACGTATTGCATGCGCACGCACATGCATGCACATACAAGATGATCATGACATGTTGTCTAAACCATTAACATCTTTATATCGTGAGAATTGATAAAAATATAAATGTTACTGTTTTTTCAAATATAATGGTTATTTTACGTATTGCGTGTGCGCATTTGCATGCATGCATGTCCTTGAATTCAAATTTGATGGTATAATAATGTAGAAATCCATTATACCTATTCATATTCTGAATTTCATCCCGTTTCGTTGAGAACTAAAAGAGTTATGGACATATAAAGTTTCAGCCAATCAGATTTCAGCACACCTGCATGCGCATGCTTTCATGATAATTCTCATATGTCATACTGTAGATCGTCATAGTGTATGAATATGTTCAAAATTTCAAAGGATTTTGTCAAAAAACAAGAAAGATATTGAGACTTTAGTTTCAGCCAATCAGAGAGAAGCGCACGTGCATGCGCGTGAGATCTTGCTATTTTGACTATGTCATCCTGTCTACGCTACTAATATATCCCTACATTATAAATTTGAAAAGATTTCATCAAAAAATAGAAAAGTTACGGCTGTATCCATTATATTGGTCATTTCACGTCTTGCACGTGCGCGCTCTTGCAAGCACGTGCGCACAAAATGACCTTCGTTCCGCAAATCTACATAACATGCCTACTTACCCTAAAAAGGTTTCCCCTTAATCGGATGTGTACTTTACAAGATCATTCGCGGACAAAATTTTCCCAAGAAGAAAAATAATAATAACTAGTGCTAATTGTAACGGGAACCGTTACAGATGTTCCCCAAACGCTTCCCAACTCCCTTCTCGTGCCATATTCCCTGTAAGTTTCATTAAAGAAGGCAAAATCTATGCATTTAAGACGTAAACAACGTTTTTCCAAAAGTATACCAAGTATTTCAAATTTAAGCAATGCAGGCGTGCGCATGTGATTGCATGAGCGTAATGACGATATCATCTTGTCTACACTATTTTACTCATTTGCACGTGCACGCACGTGTATGATGACCATACCTTCTTGTAGGAGTCCATTATGTCTGTCTATGTTCTTAATCCCATCCTGTTTGGTTGAAAAACAAGGGAGTTATAGCCATTTAAAGTTTAAGCCAATCAGATTGCAGCGCACGTGCATGCGCGTATTTTAATGACAATTATTATATATAATATTGTAGGACATCTTAAAGTATGCTTATGATTTAAATTTCAAAGCATTTTGTAAAAAAACAGAAAAGATATTGAGATTTTTGTGTCAGCCAATCAGAGCAAAGCGCACATGCACGCACATGCATGCATGTGAATGGTGACCAAACAATCCTGTAGGAGTCCTTTATGTTTATCTATGTTGTAAATCCCATGCTGTTTGGTTGAAAACCAAGGGAGTTATACTCATTTAAAGTTTCAGCCAATCAGATTGCAGCGCACGCACATGCGCGTGATTTCCTGAAAAATTTTATATATCATACTGTAGTACATCCTAATCCATGTCTATTTTAGAAATTTCAAAGCATTTCATCATAAAACAAAAAAGATATTGAGATTTCTGTTTCAGCCAATCAGAGCAAAGCGCATGTGCATGCGCGTGAGTTCATGCAAATTTGACCATGTCATCTTATCTACACAACTTATATATCTTTATATTATGAGTTTCAAAACATTTTATCAAAAAATATAAAAGTTACAACCATATTAAATATATCAGTCATTTTACTCATTGCACGCGCCCGCACGTGCATGCGAATGCGCGCAAAATGACCTTCGTTCGGCACATCTACACAACATGCCTACTAACCCTAAAATGGTTTTAACTTAGTTTGGTGAACAGTTTCTGAGAACACTTCCGGACAAAAAAAGTACCGGAGAAGAAATAAGAAGAAAAAAGAATAATAATAATAATAATAATAATAAGAAACAGAGTAAAAACAATATGTTCCCCAACTTCGTTTGGGGAACATAACTAGAAAAGAAACTCGTTGCGAGCAACGAGAGGTCTTCCGTCCGATTCTGAAAAAAACCCCGCAAAATCGAGCTGAAAAAGTGATAAAACTTTTTATGGAAACAAAGGGGATTGAACCCGGGTCGCCAGCATGGAAATACAAGGCGCTTACTGTTACGCTATTAGGACCACATATCTCTCAATCTACTTGTATATACTTCTGAAACAGTACATCTGACTTAGAATAATCAAAGGCGGTCACTATTCATGATTTTGCGTCAAACGCCACGAGTAAATCTTCCCGCCTTTTCTTTGGAAATGTCCCATTAAATAGGTGTGATAGCTTCAATGGAAATAAAAAAGAACGTTCTCATAGCTAAAATTTCAAGGTAAAGAAATAATTGTTTTAACACATTTACAAATTCTATGACGTAAATAGATAAAAAAAAAATCACTAAATCAGTGAAACTGCAATAACTTTTTACTTTTTAAAATTTCCTGTTTATTCCCATACTGAACTATCCCGATTAGTTAAACTTTCATGAAAAGGTTGAAGTGTTTCGCAGAAAAACATGTGTCGCCCTAAGACGGTCAAGGAATCAGATACCATTTATATTCAATAACTTAAATCATATCTTTGACACAAGAATATTAAAATAAACTCAATTCTTCTAAAAAATGGTTTTCTTATGTTTGTCTTTCCTATTACAAATGTAGTTTAATATGACTCTAGGGTGCATGAGCAAAACAGTGGATACGTTTGATACTTACTACATACATCGATATTGTTTCTTAAAACTATTATTTAAGATCTGTTTTTCCGCAAAACTAATGATAATAGGTAGGTATTTCATTTGCACATTTAGTCTTTTCTTTTTCTACTTTGAGAACCAGCCAAAACCAATTATAGAAGACGTTTGAGACGACCATGGATTTAAACTTAGTTTGACACAGAATTGCAACGTTACTACTTCGTGACAATCCCCGTATTCGTTTACATTTCATTTATCCCTAATTACTTTCGTTCAAGCAAACGCTTGGCTGCCTCTGAAAACCCCTATTGCGAAATGTCGGAGTTGACATAGACAGCCGCCATATTGGACCCGCTTCAGATTTTCAAATGTTAATATCTAGAGTTTGGATTTATCAATGTTCAAACAAATTATATAGTAAGCATTATAAGAACGGTTTCTACAAACATTCCAAAAATAAATGAAAAATATTGAAAAACAAAAAAGTTAGAAAATACGTACTTTTTAAATTCGCTTCCGCTAGCGACCGGAAGTACTGACGACACACAAAAAGGTGATTTCACATATCTTAAAGTCATTATCTATCATCTCTAACAAGTCTCCAGTTAATATCTGAGACCATTTTCGCAAAAAAGGGGCGACAAAAATCCATTTTAAAATCAGGAAACTGTCAATAACTTGGAACCGAAGGTGTGTATTCCAAATTTTCCTTCTGATGAACAAAGTTCATATAATGACGCATGATTCCTGAAAGTTTCATTGAAAACCACCGAATAGTTTTCGAGAAATCGCCTGCACAAAATTTTGGGGAAAAAAATAAGAATAATAATAATAAGAAACAGTAGAATCACTAGAAGGTCTTCCGCTGAAGACGGAAGACCTTAACTAGAAACTCTTGTTGCTACAGCAACAAATAAGGTCTTCCGTTCTTCTCTATTTATCTGTAAAAAGGCTATTTTTCTATTTGATGAAAAAAATAATTCCTCCATCTGGGCTCGATCCCAAAACCATTTGTATGAAAGTCGGACACGCTAACCACTGAGCCACCAACTTCCACAACATTTCAGGTTTTTGTAAGTTTAGTATTTTAAGGTTGAAGGAAATAGTTTCAAAGTGAAAGAAATAGTTTCGTAGTAAAGTCCCGGTCAAATTTCTTTCAAAACTGAGATATTGGCTGTTTGATTTGATATTGTATGTAGGAAAATGATTAGAATAATTATGGGACACATTTGTAGTGAAGCAATGACACTTAGCATATACAGAGTTGTAAAGCGAAACTAATACACGTGGTCAGTTGCAGAGTAAATTCAAAATCCCGGAAAAAGAGTGAGTGAGTCATGGGCATTTTTTCAACACCATATCGTATCAAGCGGGGTAACTGCAATTGCGTGGAAATTTAATTGATATGAAAAATCATCATTTCCGAGTTTCAGCCGATTCATATTTAAATCTAAATAAAATCAAAATAAATTCCATACACATAAGAAAGCAAGAATACTTGGTATAAAAATGTCGTAATGGAGCAGGAGAATCGAATGATATTAACAATAATTGCAGAAATATCCAATACGAGTTTTAATTAATTTTTATGCTAAGCAATAACTTAATTTCAGACAGAAAAAAAAATGCAGATTTTGCCGATATTCACTAGAATTTCAAAATACTTCAGAGACTCACCTTAAAACTCTCAGGACACTTTCTTTCAGGTCTCTTCTTTCTTTTATTACGAATCTTATGCCGATATTTCGTTTCGTTTGACTTTTAGACATTTTCTCTAAGTTGGTATTGATTGTTTTGTTTTGTTTTTAGAGAAAAGAGGGGATATTTTATAAGCATTTGTTAGTGTAAGAGTTGCAAATACCTCCACGACCGTAAGCTTGATTGTTACCTTTGGGTCAATGGGGCCAAAGAACAAGGTCATTTATCAAGGTCAAAGGTCAAGGTCATCAAAGAGAGAGAGGTAAACTTGAGATAAACACTTGAAGCTGAATCTAGAAAAAGGTAATGGATATTTCTTTATTACTTTTTGAGTAAGGGTCAAAGGTCTCATTTTGAGGTCTCTCTAGACATGTTCAGTCTGAATAATATGTCCCAAAATCATTTCAAATACTCTTTTTATAAAAGATATTTATCGGATAGTAAGAAACTCAATTTATGCAGTTTTTCTCTCATAACCGGAAATCGTCGTTTTTGTTTCCAATGGAACTGACAAATTTCGAAAATACTAGTAAGTAGCTATAAGGTAATACTAAATAAGATTCCATAAAGAAAAGTTTAAATTTTTGATTTATTTGATCACTTCCTCTGACAACCGGAAGTGACGGTGGATGATCTTAAACTCTAAGGATTTGTCTACTCATCAAGGTCAAAGGATTTGTCTACTCATCAAGGTCAAAGTTTGGTTCTTAATCTCTTACCGTTAACGAGATCTAGCAATGATGACTTCTGATTTTGAGAACAGGAAGTCACGCGACCGGAAGTGAATTTTACTGAGATATTAGACATTACTGTAGACATTTGCAGTCTGAATAACATATCCAAAAATCATTACAAATACTTTAACTATAAAAAGTATGTATGGCAAAGAAAAATACTCAAATTACCGGGTATGTAGTTTTTCTCTTTTAACCGGAAGTTGTCGATTTTGTTTCCGGTGATACTATCATATTTCAAAACTACAAATAAGATGCTATAATGTGATGCAACAAGTTTCTATAAAACAAAAGTTGAATTTTTTTATTTCTTTGATCACTTCCTGTGACAACCGGAAGTGACGGCGGACAATGTTATCCCAACTGGTTTTGCCTACTCATCAAGATCTACCACTTGAAACAGTTTGGTGTCTTAATCTCTTATCGTTTACGAGATCTAGCTATGTTAACTTCTCAATTTGAGGACAATAATCACGCGACCGGAAGTGAAATTAACAAAGATATTTGACCTTCCCGTAGACATTTGCAGTGTGAATTACATATCCAAAAATCGTTACAAACTTGTCATGTATAAGAAATATTTAGGGTAAAGAAAAATACTAAAATTATGCAGTTTTTCTCTTAAAACCGGAAGTTGACGTTTTTGTTTCCAGTTGGACTGATATATTTTAAAAATACAAATAAGATATTATAACGGCATGCCAAAAAAGTTTCATAAAAGAAAATTTGAAAATTTATATTGTTTGGAACACTTCCTGTGACGACCGGAAGTGACGGCGGACAATCTTATCCAAACTGAAGTTGCCTACTCATCAAGATCTAACAATTGTATAAGTTTGGTGTCTTAATCTTTTTCCGTTTACGAGATCTAGCTATGATAAGTTCTCATTTTGAGGACAGGAAATCACGCGACCGGAAGTGAATTTTACAAAGATATTTGACGTTACTGTAGATATTTGCAGTCTGAATAACATATCCAAAAATCATTAAAAATACTTTATTTATAAAAAATATTGTTGGGAAAGAAAAATACTCAAATTTTGTAGTTTTTCTCTCATAACCGGAAGTTGTCGTTATTGTTTCCGGTGGGACTGACATATTTCGAAACTACAAATGAAATACTATTTTGTGCTGCAAAAAAAGTTTCAAAAAAGAAAAGTTGAAATTTTCGATTTCTTTGATCACTTCCTGTGACGACCGAAAGTAACGGCGAACTGTGTTAACCCAATTGGTGTTGCCTACTTATCAAGATCTATTACTCATATAAGTTTGGTGTCTTCATCTCTTACCGTTTCTGAGATATGACTGGGACAAAAAATTTTTGAAAAAAGCGAAAATCGAACATAACTGACGACCGGAAGTGAATTTTGAAAAAATGAAAAAATAGCCTGAGCGACTTTTCATTTTCTATCATCCCTGAAAATTTCAGGAAAATCCGTCCAGCCATCTCTGAGAAATCCGATTTACAAGAAAAGGGGAAAAAAAAAATAATAAAAAGAAACAGTAGAATCACTATAAGGTCTTCCGTCTGAAACGGAAGACCTTAACTAGATGCGTTCTTGTTGCTAGAGCAACAAGCGGTCTTCCAACCGACTTTTCGTAAAAGTTCTATGCTGCGTAATCCCAAGAAATAGATTTCAGAACGTATTTTTTTAGGTTACGTTTATTCACAGCAGTCTCTCAACATACATCATTATAATTACAGGTATTCTTCAAAATATCTCAAAAAATAGCTTTAAAAAATCGGAAAAATATTCCATACGTGATATAAAAGAAATAAAAGTCATTTGCAACTGAAAAAAGACAGAAACAAAGAAAAAATTTGAAACGCCTCCAGCGGGATTCGAACCCCCGACAGTGAGACAAAGTTTGGTTCGATCATATCTTTTCAATATATGCACGCATCAAGATACTGAACACATGTTTGGAATTCTCATAAGACACACTATAAACCATATAAATCCTAAAGAAAAATATTGAAAAACAAAAAAGTTGAAAATTGGGACGTTTTGAATTCACTTCCGTTTGCGACCGGAAGTGAAGACGAAAAATAAAGGTCGTTGCCCAGAACGCAGTTTGATGTTCTATCACCTCACTGAGTTTTACTTTCATATCTTTAGCCGTTCTCGAGAAAACTGCTCGACAAAATGCCTTTTAAAAAATACAAAAATCCCCAAAAATCGCGAAAGAAAGTGAATTTAAAAAAAAAGAAAAACGCGTCTGGAGATATTCACATGATGCATTATCCCTGTGAAAATCTTTGAAATCCGTCCACGCACAGCTGAGATATCGGCTGTACTATGAAGAAAGAATAATAATAATAATAATAGAAAACAGAAGGAAAACAATAAGGTCTTCCGAAGGAAGTCGGAAGACCTTAATAAGAAACAGAGTAAAAACAATATGTTCCCCAACTTCGTTTGGGGAACATAATTAATATTTATTTTATCCAACTAGATATGAAATAAGTCGCCGTGGGTTTAAATAACATCAACAAACGATTGCAATACTGTTTTAGTTTCTAAAAAAATAAATAACTCTCACATTTTGAAATAATTTTCTCTCCATGCTTTATTTTTTTTCTTAACACGCGACGTTGTTATACGTGGAAAAAAAGGGGGGGGCGACAAAAAGGCGACAAATAACGAATTTTACTAATATCATGTATTATATAGAAAAAAAATATTTCGGGGGTTGCATTTAAATGTTTCATAGACTGATTTTTCTTAACTCAAGCTGATCCATGCATATTTAAGTCCTCAATAAAAAAGGGTGTGTATAAACACTTCAACATGTTCAAGGAGAAAGACTA